>NW_027490373.1:0-300000 GCF_050948175.1 Xylocopa sonorina
TGCTTCTTAAAACGCGATATCGCATCTCATTTCTATGTTTGATGATAAGATATAATATCCACTCCGAAGTGTCATGTATACCTCGTATTCACTTCAAATGAATGTAAATGCGACTATTGCTTGCTAGGAAATAGCTTTTGCAGTTGTCTACGCGTCGAGGCAATAGAGTTCTAATGCTTCTTAAAACGCGATATCGCATCTCTCTTCTACGTTTCACGATAAGAAATAATATTCATTGCAAAGTGTCATGTATACCTCGTATTCACTACAAAGGAATGTAAATACGACTACTGCTTGCTAGGAAATAGCGTTTGCAGATGTCTAGGTATCGTAGCAATAGAGTTCTAGTGCTACTTAAATCGCGATATCGCAACTCATTTATATGTTTTATGATAAGATATAATATTCATTGCGAAGTGTCATGTACACCTCGTACTCACTTCAAAAGAATGTAAATGCGACACTTGGAGGCTAGGAAATAGCGTCTGCAGATGTGTCCGCATCAAGGCCATAGAGTTCTAATGCTTCTTAAAACGCGATATCGCATCTCTCTTCTACGTTTCATGATAAGATGTAATATTCATTGCGAAGTGTCATGTACACCTTGTATTCACTTCAAAAGAATGTAAATGCGACACTTCCAGGCTAGGAAATAGCGTCTGCAGATATGACCGCATCGAGGCCATAGAGTTCTAATGCTTCTTAAAACGCGATATGGCAACTCTCTTCTACGTTTCATGATAAGATATAATATTCATTGCGAAGTGTCATGTATACCTCGTATTCACTTCAAAAGAATGTAAGTGCCACACTTCCATGCTAGGAGATAGCGTTTGCTGATGTCTCCGCATCGATGCCATAGAGTTCTAATGCTTCTTAGATCGCGATATCGCATCTCATTTCTATGTTTCGTGATAAGTTATAATATTCATTCCGAAAGTGTAATGTAAACCTCGAATTCACTTCAAAGAAATGTAAATGCGACACTTCCATGCAAGGAAATAGCGTTTGCAAATATCTCCGCATCGATGCAATAGGGTTATAATGCTTCCTAAAACGCGCTATCGCATCTCACTCCTATGTTACATGATAAGATATAATGTTCATTGCGAAGTGTCATGTACACCTCGTATTCACTTCAAAAGAATGTAAACGCATCTTCCTTGCTAGGAAATAGCGTTTCCAGATATCTATGTATCGTAGCAATAGAGTTCTAATGCTTCTCAAAACGCGATATCGCATCTCATTTCTATGCTTCGTGATAAGATATAATATTCATGGCGAAGTGTCATGTACACCTCGTATTCACTACAAAAGAATGTAAATGCGACGCATCCATGCTAGGAAATAGCGTCTGCAGATGTCTACGCGTCGAGGCAATAGAGTTCTAATGCTTCTTAAAACGCGATATCGCATCTCACTTCTATGTTTCATGATAAGATATAATGTTCATTGCGAAGTGTCATGTATACCTCGTATTCACTTCAAAAGAATGTAAATGCGAATCTTCCTTGCTAGGAAATAGCGTTTGCAGATATCTATGTATCGTAGCAATAGAGTTCTAATGCTTCTCAAAACGCGACATCGCATCTCATTTCTATGCTTCGTGATAAGATATAATATTCATTGGGAAGTGTCATGTATACCTCGTACTCACTTCAAAAGAATGTAAGTGCGACACTTCCATGCTAGGAAATAGCGTTTGCAGATGTCTCCGCATCGAGGCCATATAGTTCTAATGCTTCATAAATTGCGATATCGCATCTCTCTCCTATGTTTCATGATAAGATATAATATTCATTGCGAAGTGTCATGTATACATCGTGTTCACTACAAAAGAATGTAAATGCAACACTTCCATGCTAGGAAATAGCGTCTGCAGATGTCTACGCGTCGAGGCAATAGAGTTCTAATGCTTCTTAAAACGCGATATCGCATCTCATTTTTATGCTTCGTGATAAGATATAATATTCATTGGGAAGTGTCATGTATACCTCGCATTCTCTTCAAAAGAATGTAAGTGCGACACTTCCGTGCTAGGAAATAGCGATTGCAGATGTCTCCGCATCGAGGCCATATAGTTCTAATGCTCCATAAATAGCGAAATCGCATCTCTCTCCTATGTTTCATGATAAGATATAATATTCATTGCGAAGTGTCATGTATACATCGTGTTCACTACAAAAGTATGTAAATGCAACACTTCCATGCTAGGAAATAGCGTCTGCAGATGTCTACGCGTCGAGGCAATAGAGTTCTAATGCTTCTTAAAACGCGATATCGCATCTCAATTCCATGTCACATGATAAGATATAATGTACATTGCGAAGTGTCACGTATACCTCGTATTCACTTCAGAAGAAGGTAAATGCGAATCTTCCTTGCTAGGAAATAGCGTTTGCAGATGTCTACGTATCGTAGCAATAGAGTTCTAATGCTCCTCAAAACGCGATATCGCATCTCATTTCTATGCTTCATGATAAGATATAATATTCATTGCGAAGTGTCATGTATACCTCGTATTCACTTCAAAGGAATGTAAGGGCGACACCTCCATGCTAGGAAATAGCGTCTGCAGATGTGTCCGCATCGAGGCCATAGAGTTCTAATGCTTCTTAAAACGCGATATCGCATCCCTCTTCCATGTTTCCTGATAAGATATAATATCCATTGCGAAGTGTCACTTATTCCTCGTATTCACTTCAAATGAATGTAAATGCGACTACTGCTTGCTAGGAAATAGCGTTTGCAGATGTCTAGGTATCGTAGCAATAGAGTTCTAGTGCTACTTAAATCGCGATATCGCACCTCATTTATATGTTTCATGATAAGACATAATATCCATTGCGAAATGTCATGTATACCTCGTATTCACATCAAAAGAATGTAAATGCGACACTTCCTTGCTAGGAAATAGCGTTTGCAGATGTCTACATATCGAGGCAATAGTGCTCTAATGCTTCTTAAAACGCGATATCGCATCTCATTTCTATGTTTGATGATAAGATATAATATCCACTCCGAAGTGTCATGTATACCTCGTATTCACTTCAAATGAATGTAAATGCGACTATTGCTTGCTAGGAAATAGCTTTTGCAGATGTCTACGCGTCGAGGCAATAGAGTTCTAATGCTTCTTAAAACGCGATATCGCATCTCTCTTCTACGTTTCACGATAAGAAATAATATTCATTGCAAAGTGTCATGTATACCTCGTATTCACTTCAAAGGAATGTAAATACGACTACTGCTTGCTAGGAAATAGCGTTTGCAGATGTCTAGGTATCGTAGCAATAGAGTTCTAGTGCTACTTAAATCGCGATATCGCATCTCATTTATATGTTTCATGATAAGATATAATATTCATTGCAAAGTGTCATGTATACCTCGTATTCACTTCAAAAGAATGTAAATGCGAATCTTCCTTGCTAGGAAATAGCGTTTGCAGATGTCTATGTATCGTAGCAATAGAGCTCGAATGCTTCTCAAAACGCGATATCGCATCTCACTTCTATGTTTCATGAGAAGGTATAATGTTCTTTGCGAAGTGTCATGTATACCTCGTATTCACTTCAAAAGAATGTAAATGCGACACTTGGAGGCTAGGAAATAGCATCTGCAGATGTGTCTGCATCGAGGCCATAGAGTTCTAATGCTTCTTAAAACGCGATATCGCATCTCTCTTCTACGTTTCATGATAAGATATAATATTCATTGCGAAGTGTCATGTACACCTCGTATTCACTTCAAAAGAATGTAAATGCGACACTTCGAGGCTAGGAAATAGCGTCTGCAGATGTGTCCGCATCGAGGCCATAGAGTTCTAATGCTTCTTAAAACGCGATATCGCATCTCTCTTCAACGTTTCATGATAAGATATAATATTCATTGCGAAGTGTCATGTATACCTCGTATTCACTTCAAAGGAATGTAAGTGCCACACTTCCATGCTAGGAAATAGCGTTTGCTGATGCCTCCGCATCGATGCCATAGAGTTCTAATGCTTCTTAGATCGCGATATCGCATCTCATTTCTATGTTTCGTGATAAGTTATAATATTCATTCCGAAAGTGTCATGTAAACCTCGAATTCACTTCAAAGAAATGTAAATGCGACACTTCCATGCAAGGAAATAGCGTTTGCAAATATCTCCGCATCGATGCAATAGGGTTATAATGCTTCCTAAAACGCGCTATCGCATCTCACTCCTATGTTACATGATAAGATATAATGTTCATTGCGAAGTGTCATGTATACCTCGTATTCACTTCAAAAGAATGTAAACGCATCTTCCTTGCTAGGAAATAGCTTTTCCAGATATCTATGTATCGTAGCAATAGAGTTCTAATGCTTCTCAAAACGCGATATCGCATCTCATTTCTATGCTTCGTGATAAGATATAATATTCATGGCGAAGTGTCATGTACACCTCGTATTCACTCCAAACGAATGTAAATGCGACACTTCCTTGCTCGGAAATAGCGTTTGCAGATGTCTCCGCATCGAGGCCATAGAGTTCTAATGCTTCTTGAACCGCGATATCGCATCTCGTTTCTATGCTTCATGATAAGATATAATATTCATTGCGAAGTGTCATGTATACCTCGTATTCACTTCAAAGGAATGTAAATGCGACTATTGCTTGCTAGGAAATAGCATTTGCAGATGTCTTCGTATCGAGGCAATAGAATTCTAATGCTTCTTAAAATGCGATATCGCATCTCATTTCTATGTTTCATGATAAGATATAATATCCATTGCGAAGTGTCACATATTCCTCGTATTCACTTCAAATGAATGTAAATGCGACACTTCCTTGCTACGAAATAGCGTTTGCAGATGTCCGCGGACCGAGGCAATAGACTTCTAATGCTTCTTAAAACGTGATGTCGCATCATATTTCTATGTTTCATGATAAGACATAATATCCATTGCGAAATGTCATGTATACCTCGTATTCACATCAAAAGAATGTAAATGCGACACTTCCAGGCTAGGAAATAGCGTCTGCAGATATGACCGCATCGAGGCCATAGAGTTCTAATGCTTCTTAAAACGCGATATCGCAACTCTCTTCTACGTTTCATGATAAGATATAATATTCATTGCGAAGTGTCATGTATACCTCGTATTCACTTCAAAAGAATGTAAGTGCCACACTTCCATGCTAGGAAATAGCGTTTGCTGATGTCTCCGCATCGATGCCATAGAGTTCTAATGCTTCTTAGATCGCGATATCGCATCTCATTTCTATGTTTCGTGATAAGTTATAATATTCATTCCGAAAGTGTCATGTAAACCTCGAATTCACTTCAAAGAAATGTAAATGCGACACTTCCATGCAAGGAAATAGCGTTTGCAAATATCTCCGCATCGATGCAATAGGGTTATAATGCTTCCTAAAACGCGCTATCGCATCTCACTCCTATGTTACATGATAAGATATAATGTTCATTGCGAAGTGTCATGTACACCTCGTATTCACTTCAAAAGAATGTAAACGCATCTTCCTTGCTAGGAAATAGCGTTTCCAGATATCTATGTATCGTAGCAATAGAGTTCTAATGCTTCTCAAAACGCGATATCGCATCTCATTTCTATGCTTCGTGATAAGATATAATATTCATGGCGAAGTGTCATGTACACCTCGTATTCACTACAAAAGAATGTAAATGCGACGCATCCATGCTAGGAAATAGCGTCTGCAGATGTCTACGCGTCGAGGCAATAGAGTTCTAATGCTTCTTAAAACGCGATATCGCATCTCACTTCTATGTTTCATGATAAGATATAATGTTCATTGCGAAGTGTCATGTATACCTCGTATTCACTTCAAAAGAATGTAAATGCGAATCTTCCTTGCTAGGAAATAGCGTTTGCAGATATCTATGTATCGTAGCAATAGAGTTCTAATGCTTCTCAAAACGCGACATCGCATCTCATTTCTATGCTTCGTGATAAGATATAATATTCATTGGGAAGTGTCATGTATACCTCGTATTCACTTCAAAAGAATGTAAGTGCGACACTTCCATGCTAGGAAATAGCGTTTGCAGATGTCTCCGCATCGAGGCCATATAGTTCTAATGCTTCATAAATTGCGATATCGCATCTCTCTCCTATGTTTCATGATAAGATATAATATTCATTGCGAAGTGTCATGTATACATCGTGTTCACTACAAAAGAATGTAAATGCAACACTTCCATGCTAGGAAATAGCGTCTGCAGATGTCTACGCGTCGAGGCAATAGAGTTCTAATGCTTCTTAAAACGCGACATCGCATCTCATTTCTATGCTTCGTGATAAGATATAATATTCATTGGGAAGTGTCATGTATACCTCGCATTCACTTCAAAAGAATGTAAGTGCGACACTTCCATGCTAGGAAATAGCGATTGCAGATGTCTCCGCATCGGGGCCATATAGTTCTAATGCTCCTCAAAACGCGATATCGCATCTCATTTCCATGCATCATGATAAGATACAATATTCATTGCGAAGTGTCATGTACACCTCGCAAACACTCCTAACGATTGTAAATGCGACACTTCCTTGCTAGGAAATAGCGTATTCAGATGTCCACGTATCGTAGCAATAGAGTTCTACTGCTACTTAAATCGCGATATCGCAACTCATATCTACGTTTCGTGACAAGATATAATATTCATTGCGAAGTGTCATGTATACCTCGTATTCACTTCAAAAGAATGTAAATGCGACTATTTGCTTGCTAGGAAATAGCGTTTGCAGATGTCTACGTATCGTAGCAATAGCGTTCTAATGCTACTTATATCGCCATATCACATCTCATTTATATGTTTCGTGATAAGATATAATATTCATTGCGTAGTGTCATGTACACCTCGTATTTACGTTAAAAGAATGTAAGTGCTACACTTCCATGCTAGGAAATAGCGCCTGCAGATATCTACCCGTCGAGGCAATAGAGTTCAAATGCTTCTTAAAACGCGATATCCCATCTCACTACTATGTTTCATGTTAAGATATAATATTTATTGCGAAGTGACATGTATACCTCGTATTCACTTCAAAAGAATGTAAATCCGACTATTCCTTGCTAGGAAATAGTGTTTGCAGATGGCAACGGATCGTAGCAATAGAGTTCTAATGCTGCTTAAGTCGCGATATCACATCTCATTTCTATGTTTCGTGATAATATGTAATATTCATTGCGAAGTGTCATGTACACCTCGTATTCACTTCAAAAGAATGTAAATGCGACACTTCCATGCTAGGAAATAGCGTCTGCAGATGTCTACGTGTCGAGGCAATAGAGATCTAATGCTTCTTAAAACGCGATATCGCATCTCACTTCTATGTTTCATGGTAAGATATAATATTCATTGCGAAGTGTCATCTATACCTCGTAGTCACTTCAAAAAAATGTAAGTGCCACACTTCCATGCTAGGAAATAGCGTTTGCAGATGCCTACGTATCGTAGCAATAGAGTTCTAATGCTTCATAAATCGCGATGTCGCATCTCATTTCTATGTTACACAATAAGATATAATATTCATTGCGAAGTGTCATGTATACCTCGTATTCACTTCAACAGAATGTAAATGCGACTATTGCTTGCTAGGAAATTGCGTTTGCAGATGTCTAGGTATCGTAGCAATAGAGTTCTAGTGCTACTTAAATTGCGATATCGCATCTCATTTATATGTTTCATGATGAGATATAATATTCATTGCGAAGTGTCATGTATACCTCGTGTTCAGTACAAAAGATCGTAAATGCGACACTTCCATGCTAGGAAATAGTGTCTGCAGATGTCTACGCGTCGCGGCAATAGAGTTCTAATGCTTCTTAAAACGCGAAAACGCATCTCAATTCTATGTCGCATGATAAGATATAATGTTCATTGCGAAGTGTCATGTATACCTCGTATTCACTACAAAACAACGTAAATGCGTCACTTCCATGCTAGGAAATAGCGTCTGCAGATATCTACGCGTCGAGGCAATAGAGTTCTAATGCTTCTTAAAACGCGATATCGCATCTCAATTCTATGTCACATGATAGGATATAATGTTCATTGCGAAGTGTCATGTATACCTCGTATTCACTTCAAAAGAATGTAAGTGCGACACTTCCATGCTAGGAAATAGCGTTTGCAGATGTCTCCGCATCGAGGCCATAGAGTTCTAATGCTTCATAAATTGCGATATCGCATCTCTCTTCTATGTTTCATGATAAGATATAATATTCATTGCGAAGAGTCATGTATACCTCGTATTCACTTCAAAAGAATGTAAATGCGAATCTACCTTGCTAGGAAATAGCGTTTGCAGATGTCTACGTATCGTAGCAATAGAGATCTGATGCTACTTAAATCGCGATGTCGCATTTCATTTATATGTTTCGTGATAAGATATAATATTCATTGCGAAGTGTCATGTGTACCTCGTATTCACTTCAAAGGAATGTAAATGCGACTATTGCTTGCTAGGAAATAGCGTTTGCAGATGTCTAGGTATCGTAGCAATAGAGATCTAATGCTACTTAAATCGCGATATCGCATCTCATTTATATGTTTCATGGTAAGATATAATATTCATTGCGAAGTGTCATGTATACCTTGTGTTCACTACAAAACAACGTAAATGCGTCACTTCCATGCTAGGAAATAGCGTCTGCAGATATCTACGCGTCGAGGCATTAGAGTTCTAATGCTTCTTAAAACGCGATATCGCATCTCAATTCTATGTCACATGATAGGATATAATGTTCATTGCGAAGTGTCATGTATACCTCGTATTCACTTCAAAAGAATGTAAACGCATCTTCCTTGCTAGGAAATAGCGTTTCCAGATATCTATGTATCGTAGCAATAGAGTTCTAATGCTTCTCAATACGCGATATCGCATCTCATTTCTATGCTTCGTGATAAGATATAATATTCATGGCGAAGTGTCATGTACACCTCGCATTCACTACAAAAGAATGTAAATGCGACGCATTAATGCTAGGAAATAGCGTCTGCAGATGTCTACGCGTCGAGGCAATAGAGTTCTAATGCTTCTTAAAACGCGATATCGCATCTCACTTCTATGTTTCATGATAAGATATAATGTTCATTGCGAAGAGTCACGTATACCTCGTATTCACTTCAGAAAAAGGTAAATGCGAATCTTCCTTGCTAGGAAATAGCGTTTGCAGATGTCTACGTATCGTAGCAATAGAGTTCTAATGCTCCTCAAAACGCGATATCGCATCTCATTTCTATGCTTCATGATAAGATATAATATTCATTGCGAAGTGTCATGTATACCTCGTATTCACTTCAAAGGAATGTAAGTGCGACACCTCCATGCTAGGAAATAGCGTTTGCAGATGTCTCCGCATCGAGGCCATAGAGTTCTAATGCTTCTGAAAACGCGATATTGCATCTCATTTCTATGTTTCCTGATAAGATATAATATTCATTGCGAAGTGTCATGTACACTTCGTATTCACTCCAAACGAATGTAAATGCGACACTTGGAGGCTAGGAAATAGCATCTGCAGATGTGTCTGCATCGAGGCCATAGAGTTCTAATGCTTTTTGAACAGCGATATCGCATCTCATTTCTATGCTTCATGATAAGATATAATATTCATTGCGAAGTGTCATGTATACCTCGTATTCACTTCAAAAAAATGTAAATGCGACTATTGCTTGCTAGGAAATAGCGTTTGCAAATGTCTTCGTATCGAGGCAATAGAGTTCTAATGCTTCTTAAAATGCGATATCGCATCTCATTTCTATGTTTCATGATAAGATATAATATCCATTGCGAAGTGTCACTTATTCCTCGTATTCACTTCAAATGAATGTAAATGCGACTACTGCTTGCTAGGAAATAGCGTTTACAGATGTCTAGGTATCGTAGCAATAGAGTTCTAGTGCTACTTAAATCGCGATATCGCATCTCATTTATATGTTTCATGATAAGACATAATATCCATTGCGAAATGTCATGTATACCTCGTATTCACATCAAAAGAATGTAAATGCGACACTTCCTTGCTAGGAAATAGCGTTTGCAGATGTCTACATATCGAGGCAATAGTGCTCTAATGCTTCTTAAAACGCGATATCGCATCTCATTTCTATGTTTGATGATAAGATATAATATCCACTCCGAAGTGTCATGTATACCTCGTATTCACTTCAAATGAATGTAAATGCGACTATTGCTTGCTAGGAAATAGCTTTTGCAGTTGTCTACGCGTCGAGGCAATAGAGTTCTAATGCTTCTTAAAACGCGATATCGCATCTCTCTTCTACGTTTCACGATAAGAAATAATATTCATTGCAAAGTGTCATGTATACCTCGTATTCACTACAAAGGAATGTAAATACGACTACTGCTTGCTAGGAAATAGCGTTTGCAGATGTCTAGGTATCGTAGCAATAGAGTTCTAGTGCTACTTAAATCGCGATATCGCAACTCATTTATATGTTTTATGATAAGATATAATATTCATTGCGAAGTGTCATGTACACCTCGTACTCACTTCAAAAGAATGTAAATGCGACACTTGGAGGCTAGGAAATAGCGTCTGCAGATGTGTCCGCATCAAGGCCATAGAGTTCTAATGCTTCTTAAAACGCGATATCGCATCTCTCTTCTACGTTTCATGATAAGATGTAATATTCATTGCGAAGTGTCATGTACACCTTGTATTCACTTCAAAAGAATGTAAATGCGACACTTCCAGGCTAGGAAATAGCGTCTGCAGATATGACCGCATCGAGGCCATAGAGTTCTAATGCTTCTTAAAACGCGATATCGCAACTCTCTTCTACGTTTCATGATAAGATATAATATTCATTGCGAAGTGTCATGTATACCTCGTATTCACTTCAAAAGAATGTAAGTGCCACACTTCCATGCTAGGAGATAGCGTTTGCTGATGTCTCCGCATCGATGCCATAGAGTTCTAATGCTTCTTAGATCGCGATATCGCATCTCATTTCTATGTTTCGTGATAAGTTATAATATTCATTCCGAAAGTGTAATGTAAACCTCGAATTCACTTCAAAGAAATGTAAATGCGACACTTCCATGCAAGGAAATAGCGTTTGCAAATATCTCCGCATCGATGCAATAGGGTTATAATGCTTCCTAAAACGCGCTATCGCATCTCACTCCTATGTTACATGATAAGATATAATGTTCATTGCGAAGTGTCATGTACACCTCGTATTCACTTCAAAAGAATGTAAACGCATCTTCCTTGCTAGGAAATAGCGTTTCCAGATATCTATGTATCGTAGCAATAGAGTTCTAATGCTTCTCAAAACGCGATATCGCATCTCATTTCTATGCTTCGTGATAAGATATAATATTCATGGCGAAGTGTCATGTACACCTCGTATTCACTACAAAAGAATGTAAATGCGACGCATCCATGCTAGGAAATAGCGTCTGCAGATGTCTACGCGTCGAGGCAATAGAGTTCTAATGCTTCTTAAAACGCGATATCGCATCTCACTTCTATGTTTCATGATAAGATATAATGTTCATTGCGAAGTGTCATGTATACCTCGTATTCACTTCAAAAGAATGTAAATGCGAATCTTCCTTGCTAGGAAATAGCGTTTGCAGATATCTATGTATCGTAGCAATAGAGTTCTAATGCTTCTCAAAACGCGACATCGCATCTCATTTCTATGCTTCGTGATAAGATATAATATTCATTGGGAAGTGTCATGTATACCTCGTACTCACTTCAAAAGAATGTAAGTGCGACACTTCCATGCTAGGAAATAGCGTTTGCAGATGTCTCCGCATCGAGGCCATATAGTTCTAATGCTTCATAAATTGCGATATCGCATCTCTCTCCTATGTTTCATGATAAGATATAATATTCATTGCGAAGTGTCATGTATACATCGTGTTCACTACAAAAGAATGTAAATGCAACACTTCCATGCTAGGAAATAGCGTCTGCAGATGTCTACGCGTCGAGGCAATAGAGTTCTAATGCTTCTTAAAACGCGATATCGCATCTCATTTTTATGCTTCGTGATAAGATATAATATTCATTGGGAAGTGTCATGTATACCTCGCATTCTCTTCAAAAGAATGTAAGTGCGACACTTCCGTGCTAGGAAATAGCGATTGCAGATGTCTCCGCATCGAGGCCATATAGTTCTAATGCTCCATAAATAGCGAAATCGCATCTCTCTCCTATGTTTCATGATAAGATATAATATTCATTGCGAAGTGTCATGTATACATCGTGTTCACTACAAAAGTATGTAAATGCAACACTTCCATGCTAGGAAATAGCGTCTGCAGATGTCTACGCGTCGAGGCAATAGAGTTCTAATGCTTCTTAAAACGCGATATCGCATCTCAATTCCATGTCACATGATAAGATATAATGTACATTGCGAAGTGTCACGTATACCTCGTATTCACTTCAGAAGAAGGTAAATGCGAATCTTCCTTGCTAGGAAATAGCGTTTGCAGATGTCTACGTATCGTAGCAATAGAGTTCTAATGCTCCTCAAAACGCGATATCGCATCTCATTTCTATGCTTCATGATAAGATATAATATTCATTGCGAAGTGTCATGTATACCTCGTATTCACTTCAAAGGAATGTAAGGGCGACACCTCCATGCTAGGAAATAGCGTCTGCAGATGTGTCCGCATCGAGGCCATAGAGTTCTAATGCTTCTTAAAACGCGATATCGCATCCCTCTTCCATGTTTCCTGATAAGATATAATATCCATTGCGAAGTGTCACTTATTCCTCGTATTCACTTCAAATGAATGTAAATGCGACTACTGCTTGCTAGGAAATAGCGTTTGCAGATGTCTAGGTATCGTAGCAATAGAGTTCTAGTGCTACTTAAATCGCGATATCGCACCTCATTTATATGTTTCATGATAAGACATAATATCCATTGCGAAATGTCATGTATACCTCGTATTCACATCAAAAGAATGTAAATGCGACACTTCCTTGCTAGGAAATAGCGTTTGCAGATGTCTACATATCGAGGCAATAGTGCTCTAATGCTTCTTAAAACGCGATATCGCATCTCATTTCTATGTTTGATGATAAGATATAATATCCACTCCGAAGTGTCATGTATACCTCGTATTCACTTCAAATGAATGTAAATGCGACTATTGCTTGCTAGGAAATAGCTTTTGCAGATGTCTACGCGTCGAGGCAATAGAGTTCTAATGCTTCTTAAAACGCGATATCGCATCTCTCTTCTACGTTTCACGATAAGAAATAATATTCATTGCAAAGTGTCATGTATACCTCGTATTCACTTCAAAGGAATGTAAATACGACTACTGCTTGCTAGGAAATAGCGTTTGCAGATGTCTAGGTATCGTAGCAATAGAGTTCTAGTGCTACTTAAATCGCGATATCGCATCTCATTTATATGTTTCATGATAAGATATAATATTCATTGCAAAGTGTCATGTATACCTCGTATTCACTTCAAAAGAATGTAAATGCGAATCTTCCTTGCTAGGAAATAGCGTTTGCAGATGTCTATGTATCGTAGCAATAGAGCTCGAATGCTTCTCAAAACGCGATATCGCATCTCACTTCTATGTTTCATGAGAAGGTATAATGTTCTTTGCGAAGTGTCATGTATACCTCGTATTCACTTCAAAAGAATGTAAATGCGACACTTGGAGGCTAGGAAATAGCATCTGCAGATGTGTCTGCATCGAGGCCATAGAGTTCTAATGCTTCTTAAAACGAGATATCGCATCTCTCTTCTACGTTTCATGATAAGATATAATATTCATTGCGAAGTGTCATGTACACCTCGTATTCACTTCAAAAGAATGTAAATGCGACACTTCGAGGCTAGGAAATAGCGTCTGCAGATGTGTCCGCATCGAGGCCATAGAGTTCTAATGCTTCTTAAAACGCGATATCGCATCTCTCTTCAACGTTTCATGATAAGATATAATATTCATTGCGAAGTGTCATGTATACCTCGTATTCACTTCAAAGGAATGTAAGTGCCACACTTCCATGCTAGGAAATAGCGTTTGCTGATGCCTCCGCATCGATGCCATAGAGTTCTAATGCTTCTTAGATCGCGATATCGCATCTCATTTCTATGTTTCGTGATAAGTTATAATATTCATTCCGAAAGTGTCATGTAAACCTCGAATTCACTTCAAAGAAATGTAAATGCGACACTTCCATGCAAGGAAATAGCGTTTGCAAATATCTCCGCATCGATGCAATAGGGTTATAATGCTTCCTAAAACGCGCTATCGCATCTCACTCCTATGTTACATGATAAGATATAATGTTCATTGCGAAGTGTCATGTATACCTCGTATTCACTTCAAAAGAATGTAAACGCATCTTCCTTGCTAGGAAATAGCTTTTCCAGATATCTATGTATCGTAGCAATAGAGTTCTAATGCTTCTCAAAACGCGATATCGCATCTCATTTCTATGCTTCGTGATAAGATATAATATTCATGGCGAAGTGTCATGTACACCTCGTATTCACTCCAAACGAATGTAAATGCGACACTTCCTTGCTCGGAAATAGCGTTTGCAGATGTCTCCGCATCGAGGCCATAGAGTTCTAATGCTTCTTGAACCGCGATATCGCATCTCGTTTCTATGCTTCATGATAAGATATAATATTCATTGCGAAGTGTCATGTATACCTCGTATTCACTTCAAAGGAATGTAAATGCGACTATTGCTTGCTAGGAAATAGCATTTGCAGATGTCTTCGTATCGAGGCAATAGAATTCTAATGCTTCTTAAAATGCGATATCGCATCTCATTTCTATGTTTCATGATAAGATATAATATCCATTGCGAAGTGTCACATATTCCTCGTATTCACTTCAAATGAATGTAAATGCGACACTTCCTTGCTACGAAATAGCGTTTGCAGATGTCCGCGGACCGAGGCAATAGACTTCTAATGCTTCTTAAAACGTGATGTCGCATCATATTTCTATGTTTCATGATAAGACATAATATCCATTGCGAAATGTCATGTATACCTCGTATTCACATCAAAAGAATGTAAATGCGACACTTCCAGGCTAGGAAATAGCGTCTGCAGATATGACCGCATCGAGGCCATAGAGTTCTAATGCTTCTTAAAACGCGATATCGCAACTCTCTTCTACGTTTCATGATAAGATATAATATTCATTGCGAAGTGTCATGTATACCTCGTATTCACTTCAAAAGAATGTAAGTGCCACACTTCCATGCTAGGAAATAGCGTTTGCTGATGTCTCCGCATCGATGCCATAGAGTTCTAATGCTTCTTAGATCGCGATATCGCATCTCATTTCTATGTTTCGTGATAAGTTATAATATTCATTCCGAAAGTGTCATGTAAACCTCGAATTCACTTCAAAGAAATGTAAATGCGACACTTCCATGCAAGGAAATAGCGTTTGCAAATATCTCCGCATCGATGCAATAGGGTTATAATGCTTCCTAAAACGCGCTATCGCATCTCACTCCTATGTTACATGATAAGATATAATGTTCATTGCGAAGTGTCATGTACACCTCGTATTCACTTCAAAAGAATGTAAACGCATCTTCCTTGCTAGGAAATAGCGTTTCCAGATATCTATGTATCGTAGCAATAGAGTTCTAATGCTTCTCAAAACGCGATATCGCATCTCATTTCTATGCTTCGTGATAAGATATAATATTCATGGCGAAGTGTCATGTACACCTCGTATTCACTACAAAAGAATGTAAATGCGACGCATCCATGCTAGGAAATAGCGTCTGCAGATGTCTACGCGTCGAGGCAATAGAGTTCTAATGCTTCTTAAAACGCGATATCGCATCTCACTTCTATGTTTCATGATAAGATATAATGTTCATTGCGAAGTGTCATGTATACCTCGTATTCACTTCAAAAGAATGTAAATGCGAATCTTCCTTGCTAGGAAATAGCGTTTGCAGATATCTATGTATCGTAGCAATAGAGTTCTAATGCTTCTCAAAACGCGACATCGCATCTCATTTCTATGCTTCGTGATAAGATATAATATTCATTGGGAAGTGTCATGTATACCTCGTATTCACTTCAAAAGAATGTAAGTGCGACACTTCCATGCTAGGAAATAGCGTTTGCAGATGTCTCCGCATCGAGGCCATATAGTTCTAATGCTTCATAAATTGCGATATCGCATCTCTCTCCTATGTTTCATGATAAGATATAATATTCATTGCGAAGTGTCATGTATACATCGTGTTCACTACAAAAGAATGTAAATGCAACACTTCCATGCTAGGAAATAGCGTCTGCAGATGTCTACGCGTCGAGGCAATAGAGTTCTAATGCTTCTTAAAACGCGATATCGCATCTCATTTTTATGCTTCGTGATAAGATATAATATTCATTGGGAAGTGTCATGTATACCTCGCATTCTCTTCAAAAGAATGTAAGTGCGACACTTCCGTGCTAGGAAATAGCGATTGCAGATGTCTCCGCAACCAGGCCATATAGTTCTAATGCTCCATAAATAGCGAAATCGCATCTCTCTCCTATGTTTCATGATAAGATATAATATTCATTGCGAAGTGTCATGTATACATCGTGTTCACTACAAAAGTATGTAAATGCAACACTTCCATGCTAGGAAATAGCGTCTGCAGATGTCTACGCGTCGAGGCAATAGAGTTCTAATGCTTCTTAAAACGCGATATCGCATCTCAATTCCATGTCACATGATAAGATATAATGTTCATTGCGAAGTGTCACGTATACCTCGTATTCACTTCAGAAGAAGGTAAATGCGAATCTTCCTTGCTAGGAAATAGCGTTTGCAGATGTCTACGTATCGTAGCAATAGAGTTCTAATGCTCCTCAAAACGCGATATCGCATCTCATTTCTATGCTTCATGATAAGATATAATATTCATTGCGAAGTGTCATGTATACCTCGTATTCACTTCAAAGGAATGTAAGGGCGACACCTCCATGCTAGGAAATAGCGTCTGCAGATGTGTCCGCATCGAGGCCATAGAGTTCTAATGCTTCTTAAAACGCGATATCGCATCCCTCTTCTATGTTTCCTGATAAGATATAATATTCATTACGAAGTGTCATGTACACATCGTATTCTCTCCAAACGAATGTAAATGCGACACTTCCTTGCTCGGAAATAGCGTTTGCAGATGTCTCCGCATCGAGGCCATAGAGTTCTAATGCTTCTTGAACTGCGATATTGCATCTCTCTTCTATGTTTCATGATAAGATATAATATTCATTGCGAAGTGTCATGTATACATCGCGTTCACTCCAAACGAATGTAAATGCAACACTTCCTTGCTAGGAAATGGCGTATTCAGATGTCCACGTATCGTAGCAATAGAGTTGTAATGCTACTTAAATCGCGATATCGCAACTCATTTCTACGTTTCGTGATAAGATATAATATTCATTGCGAAGTGTCATGTACACCTCGTATTCACTTCAAAAGAATGTAAGTGCGACACTTCCATGCTAGAGAATAGCGTTTGCAGATGTCTCCGCATCCAGGCCATAGATTTCTAATGCTTCTTAAAACGCGATATCGCATCTCTCTTCTACGTTTCATGATAAGATATAATATTCATTGCGAAGTGTCATGTATACCTCGTATTCACTTCAAAAGAATGTAAGTGCGTCTATTGCTTACTAGGAAATAGCGTTTGCAGATGTCTACGTATCGTAGCAAGAGATCTCTACTGCTACATAAATCGCGATATCGCATCTCATTTATATGTTTCGTGATAAGATATAATATTCATTGCGAAGTGTCATGTATACCTCGTATTCACTTCAAAAAATGTAAATGCGACGTTTCCATCCTAGGAAATAGCGTTTGCAGATGTCTACGTATCGTAGCAAAAGAGTCCTAACGCTTCTTAAAACGGGATGTCACATTTCATTTCTATGTTTGGTGATAAGATATAATATTCATTGCGAAGTGTCATGTATACCTCGTATTCACTCCAAACGAATGTAAATGCAACACTTCCTTGCTAGAAAATAGCGTTTGCAGATGCTTGAGTGTCGTAGCAATAGGGTTCTAATGCTCCTTAGACCGCGATATCGCATCTCATTTCTATGTTTCGTGATAAGTTATAATATTCATTCCGAAGAGTCATGTATACCTCGAATTCACTTCTAAAGAATGTAAATGCGACACTTCCATGCTAGGAAATAGCGATTGCAGATATCTCCGCCTCGAGGCAATAGGGTTCTAATGCTTCTTAAAACGCGATGTCGCATCTCACTTCTATGTTACGTGATAAGATATAATATTCATTGCGAAGTGTCATGTATACCTCCTATTCACTCCAAACGAATGTAACTGCGACAATTCCTTTCTAGGAAATAGCGTCTGCAGATGTCTACGCATCGAGGCAGTAAATTTCCAATGCTTCTTAAATCGCGATATCGCATCTCATTTTTATGTTTCGTGATAAGTTATAATATTCATTGCGAAGTGACATGTACACCTCGTATTCACTACAAAAGAATGTAAATGCGACACTTCCATGCTAGGAAATAGCGTCTGCAGATGTCTACGTGTCGAGGCAATAGAGATCTAATGCTTCTTGAAAGGCGATATCGCATCTCACTTCTATGTTTCATGGTAAGATATAATATTCATTGCGAAGTGTCATGTATACCTCGTAGTCACTTCAAAAAAATGTAAGTGCCACACTTCCATGCTAGGAAATAGCGTTTGCAGATGCCTACGTATCGTAGCAATAGGGTTCTAATGCTCCTTAGACCGCGATATCGCATCTCATTTCTATGTTTCGTGATAAGTTATAATATTCATTCCGAAGAGTCATGTATACCTCGAATTCACTTCTAAAGAATGTAAATGCGACACTTCCATGCTAGGAAATAGCGATTGCAGATATCTCCGCATCGAGGCAATAGGGTTCTAATGCTTCTTAAAACGCGATGTCGCATCTCACTTCTATGTTACGTGATAAGATATAATATTCATTGCGAAGTGTCATGTATACCTCCTATTCACTCCAAACGAATGTAACTGCGACAGTTCCTTTCTAGGAAATAGCGTCTGCAGATGTCTACGCATCGAGGCAGTAGATTTCTAATGCTTCTTAAAACGCGAAATCGCATCTCATTTCTATGTTTCGTGATAAGATATAATGTTCATTGCGAAGTGTCATGTATACCTCGTATTCACATCAAACGAATGTAAATGCGACTATACCTTGCTAAGAAATAGCGTTTGCAGATGCCTACGTATCGTAGCAATAGAGCTCTGATGCTTCTTAGATCGCGATATCGCATCTCATTTCTATGTATCGTGATAAGATATAATGTTCATTGCGAAGTGTCATGTATACCTCGTATTCACTTCAAGAGAATGTAAATGCGAATCTCCCATGCTAGGAAATAGCGTTTGCAGATGCCTACGTATCGTAGCAATAGCGTTCTAATGCTTCTTAAATCGCGATATCGCATCTCATTTTTATGTTTCGTGATAAGTTATAATATTCATTGCGAAGTGACATGTACACCTCGTATTCACTACAAAAGAATGTAAATGCGACACTTCCATGCTAGGAAGTAGCGTCTGCAGATGTCTACGTGTCGAGGCAATAGAGATCTAATGCTTCTTAAAACGCGATATCGCATCTCACTTCTATGTTTCATGGTAAGATATAATATTCATTGCGAAGTGTCATGTATACGTCGTAGTCACTTCAAAAAAATGTAAGTGCCACACTTCCATGCTAGGAAATAGCGTTTGCAGATGCCTACGTATCGTAGCAATAGAGTTCTAATGCTTCTTAAATCGCGATGTCGCATCTCATTTCTATGTTACATGATAAGATATAATATTCATTGCGAAGTGTCATGTATACCTCGTATTCACTTCAACAGAATGTAAATGCGACTATTGCTTGCTAGAAATTGCGTTTGCGTATGTCTAGGTATCGTAGCAATAGTGTTCTAGTGCTACTTAAATTGCGATATCGCATCTCATTTATATGTTTTCATGATGAGATATAATATTCATTGCGAAGTGTCATGTATACCTCGTGTTCAGTACAAAAGATCGTAAATGCGACACATCCATGCTAGGAAATAGCGTCTGCAGATGTCTACGCGTCGAGCAATAGAGTTCTAATGCTTCTTAGATCGCGATATCGCATCTCATTTCTATGTTTCGTGATAAGTTATAATATTCATTCCGAAAGTGTCATGTAAACCTCGAATTCACTTCAAAGGAAATGTTAAATGCGACACTTCCATGCAAGGAAATAGCGTTTGCAAATATCTCCGCATCGATGCAATAGGGTTATAATGCTTCCTAAAACGCGCTATCGCTTCTCACTCCTATGTTACATGATAAGATATAATGTTCGTTGCGAAGTGTCATGTATACCTCGTATTCACTTCAAAAGAATGTAAACGCATCTTCCTTGCTAGGAAATAGCGTTTCCAGATATCTATGTATCGTAGCAATAGAGTTCTAATGCTTCTCAAAACGCGATATCGCATCTCATTTCTATGCTTCGTGATAAGATATAATATTCATGGCGAAGTGTCATGTACACCTCGTATTCACTACAAAAGAATGTAAATGCGACGCATCCATGCTAGGAAATAGCGTCTGCAGATGTCTACGCGTCGAGGCAATAGAGTTCTAATGCTTCTTAAAACGCGATATCGCATCTCACTTCTATGTTTCATGATAAGATATAATGTTCATTGCGAAGTGTCATGTATACCTCGTATTCACTTCAAAAGAATGTAAATGCGAATCTTCCTTGCTAGGAAATAGCGTTTGCAGATATCTATGTATCGTAGCAATAGAGTTCTAATGCTTCTCAAAACGCGACATCGCATCTCATTTCTATGCTTCGTGATAAGATATAATATTCATTGGGAAGTGTCATGTATACCTCGTATTCATTTCAAAATAATGTAAGTGCGACACTTCCATGCTAGGAAATAGCGTTTGCAGATGTCTCCGCATCGAGGCCATATAGTTCTAATGCTTCATAAATTGCGATATCGCATCTCTCTCCTATGTTTCATGATAAGATATAATATTCATTGCGAAGTGTCATGTATACATCGTGTTCACTACAAAAGAATGTAAGTGCAACACTTCCATGCTAGGAAATAGCGTCTGCAGATGTCTACGCGTCGAGGCAATAGAGTTCTAATGCTTCTTAAAACGCGATATCGCATCTCATTTTTATGCTTCGTGATAAGATATAATATTCATTGGGAAGTGTCATGTATACCTCGCATTCTCTTCAAAAGAATGTAAGTGCGACACTTCCGTGCTAGGAAATAGCGATTGCAGATGTCTCCGCATCGAGGCCATATAGTTCTAATGCTCCATAAATAGCGAAATCGCATCTCTCTCCTATGTTTCATGATAAGATATAATATTCATTGCGAAGTGTCATGTATACATCGTGTTCACTACAAAAGTATGTAAATGCAACACTTCCATGCTAGGAAATAGCGTCTGCAGATGTCTACGCGTCGAGGCAATAGAGTTCTAATGCTTCTTAAAACGCGATATCGCATCTCAATTCCATGTCACATGATAAGATATAATGTTCATTGCGAAGTGTCACGTATACCTCGTATTCACTTCAGAAGAAGGTAAATGCGAATCCTCCTTGCTAGGAAATAGCGTTTGTAGATGTCTACGTATCGTAGCAATAGAGTTCTAATGCTCCTCAAAACGCGATATCGCATCTCATTTCTATGCCTCATGATAAGATATAATATTCATTGCGAAGTGTCATGTATACCTCGTATTCACTTCAAAGGAATGTAAGTGCGACACCTCCATGCTAGGAAATAGCGTCTGCAGATGTGTCCGCATCGAGGCCATAGAGTTCTAATGCTTCTTAAAACGCGATATCGCATCCCTCTTCTATGTTTCCTGATAAGATATAATATTCATTACGAAGTGTCATGTACACATCGTATTCTCTCCAAACGAATGTAAATGCGACACTTCCTTGCTCGGAAATAGCGTTTGCAGATGTCTCCGCATCGAGGCCATAGAGTCCTAATGCTTCTTGAACTGCGATATTGCATCTCTCTTCTATGTTTCATGATAAGATATAATATTCATTGCGAAGTGTCATGTATACATCGCGTTCACTCCAAACGAATGTAAATGCAACACTTCCTTGCTAGGAAATGGCGTATTCAGATGTCCACGTATCGTAGCAATAGAGTTGTAATGCTACTTAAATCGCGATATCGCAACTCATTTCTACGTTTCGTGATAAGATATAATATTCATTGCGAAGTGTCATGTACACCTCGTATTCACTTCAAAAGAATGTAAGTGCGACACTTCCATGCTAGAGAATAGCGTTTGCAGATGTCTCCGCATCCAGGCCATAGATTTCTAATGCTTCTTAAAACGCGATATCGCATCTCTCTTCTACGTTTCATGATAAGATATAATATTCATTGCGAAGTGTCATGTATACCTCGTATTCACTTCAAAAGAATGTAAGTGCGTCTATTGCTTACTAGGAAATAGCGTTTGCAGATGTCTACGTATCGTAGCAAGAGAGTTCTACTGCTACATAAATCGCGATATCGCATCTCATTTATATGTTTCGTGATAAGATATAATATTCATTGCGAAGTGTCATGTATACCTCGTATTCACTTCAAAAAATGTAAATGCGACGTTTCCATCCTAGGAAATAGCGTTTGCAGATGTCTACGTATCGTAGCAAAAGAGTCCTAACGCTTCTTAAAACGGGATGTCACATTTCATTTCTATGTTTGGTGATAAGATATAATATTCATTGCGAAGTGTCATGTATACCTCGTATTCACTCCAAACGAATGTAAATGCGACACTTCCTTGCTAGAAAATAGCGTTTGCAGATGCTTGAGTGTCGTAGCAATAGGGTTCTAATGCTCCTTAGACCGCGATATCGCATCTCATTTCTATGTTTCGTGATAAGTTATAATATTCATTCCGAAGAGTCATGTATACTTCGAATTCACTTCTAAAGAATGTAAATGCGACACTTCCATGCTAGGAAATAGCGATTGCAGATATCTCCGCCTCGAGGCAATAGGGTTCTAATGCTTCTTAAAACGCGATGTCGCATCTCACTTCTATGTTACGTGATAAGATATAATATTCATTGCGAAGTGTCATGTATACCTCCTATTCACTCCAAACGAATGTAACTGCGACAATTCCTTTCTAGGAAATAGCGTCTGCAGATGTCTACGCATCGAGGCAGTAAATTTCCAATGCTTCTTAAATCGCGATATCGCATCTCATTTTTATGTTTCGTGATAAGTTATAATATTCATTGCGAAGTGACATGTACACCTCGTATTCACTACAAAAGAATGTAAATGCAACACTTCCATGCTAGGAAATAGCGTCTGCAGATGTCTACGCGTCGAGGCAATAGAGTTCTAATGCTTCTTAAAACGCGATATCGCATCTCAATTCCATGTCACATGATAAGATATAATGTTCATTGCGAAGTGTCGCGTATACCTCGTATTCACTTCAGAAGAAGGTAAATGCGAATCTTCCTTGCTAGGAAATAGCGTTTGCAGATGTCTACGTATCGTAGCAATAGAGTTCTAATGCTCCTCAAAACGCGATATCGCATCTCATTTCTATGCTTCATGATAAGATATAATATTCATTGCGAAGTGTCATGTATACCTCGTATTCACTTCAAAGGAATGTAAGTGCGACACCTCCATGCTAGGAAATAGCGTCTGCAGATGTGTCCGCATCGAGGCCATAGAGTTCTAATGCTTCTTAAAACGCGATATCGCATCCCTCTTCTATGTTTCCTGATAAGATATAATATTCATTACGAAGTGTCATGTACACATCGTATTCTCTCCAAACGAATGTAAATGCGACACTTCCTTGCTCGGAAATAGCGTTTGCAGATGTCTCCGCATCGAGGCCATAGAGTTCTAATGCTTCTTGAACTGCGATATTGCATCTCTCTTCTATGTTTCATGATAAGATATAATATTCATTGCGAAGTGTCATGTATACATAGCGTTCACTCCAAACGAATGTAAATGCAACACTTCCTTGCTAGGAAATGGCGTATTCAGATGTCCACGTATCGTAGCAATAGAGTTGTAATGCTACTTAAATCGCGATATCGCAACTCATTTCTACGTTTCGTGATAAGATATAATATTCATTGCGAAGTGTCATGTACACCTCGTATTCACTTCAAAAGAATGTAAGTGCGACACTTCCATGCTAGAGAATAGCGTTTGCAGATGTCTCCGCATCCAGGCCATAGAGTTCTAATGCTTCTTAAAACGCGATATCGCATCTCTCTTCTACGTTTCATGATAAGATATAATATTCATTGCGAAGTGTCATGTATACCTCGTATTCACTTCAAAAGAATGGAAGTGCCACACTTCCATGCTAGGAAATAGCGTTTGCTGATGTCTCCGCATCGATGCCATAGAGTTCTAATGCTTCTTAGATCGCGATATCGCATCTCATTTCTATGTTTCATGATAAGATATAATATTCATTGCGAAGTGTCATGTACACCTCGTATTCACTTCAAAAGAATGTAAATGCGACACTTCGAGGCTAGGAAATAGCGTCTGCAGATATGACCGCATCGAGGCCATAGAGTTCTAATGCTTCTTAAAACGCGATATCGCATCTCACTTCTATGTTTCATGATAAGATATAATGTTCATTGCGAATTGTCATGTATACCTCGTATTCACTTCAAAAGAATGTAAATGCGAATCTTCCTTGCTAGGAAATAGCGTTTGCAGATATCTATGTATCGTAGCAATAGAGTTCTAATGCTTCTCAAAACGCGACATCGCATCTCATTTCTATGCTTCGTGATAAGATATAATATTCATTGGGAAGTGTCATGTATACCTCGTATTCACTTCAAAAGAATGTAAGTGCGACACTTCCATGCTAGGAAATAGCGTTTGCAGATGTCTCCGCATCGAGGCCATATAGTTCTAATGCTTCATAAATTGCGATATCGCATCTCTCTCCTATGTTTCATGATAAGATATAATATTCATTGCGAAGTGTCATGTATACATCGTGTTCACTACAAAAGAATGTAAATGCAACACTTCCATGCTAGGAAATAGCGTCTGCAGATGTCTACGCGTCGAGGCAATAGAGTTCTAATGCTTCTTAAAACGCGATATCGCATCTCATTTTTATGCTTCGTGATAAGATATAATATTCATTGGGAAGTGTCATGTATACCTCGCATTCACTTCAAAAGAATGTAAGTGCGACACTTCCATGCTAGGAAATAGCGATTGCAGATGTCTCCGCATCGGGGCCATATAGTTCTAATGCTCCTCAAAACGCGACATCGCATCTCATTTCCATGCATCATGATAAGATACAATATTCATTGCGAAGTGTCATGTACACCTCGCAAACACTCCTAACGATTGTAAATGCGACACTTCCTTGCTAGGAAATAGCGTATTCAGATGTCCACGTATCGTAGCAATAGAGTTCTAATGCTACTTAAATCGCGATATCGCAACTCAGATCTACGTTTCGTGACAAGATATAATATTCATTGCGAAGTGTCATGTATACCTCGTATTCACTTCAAAAGAATGTAAATGCGACTATTTGCTTGCTAGGAAATAGCGTTTGCAGATGTCTACGTATCGTAGCAATAGCGTTCTAATGCTACTTATATCGCCATATCACATCTCATTTATATGTTTCGTGATAAGATATAATATTCATTGCGTAGTGTCATGTACACCTCGTATTCACTTCAAAAGAATGTAAATGCGACACTTCCATGCTAGGAAATAGCGTCTGCAGATATCTACGCGTCGAGGCAATAGAGTTCTAATGCTTCTTAAAACGCGATATCGCTTCTCAATTCTATGTCACATGATAGGATATAATGTTCATTGCGAAGTGTCATGTATACCTCGTATTCACTTCAAAAGAATGTAAGTGCGACACTTCCATGCTAGGAAATAGCATTTGCAGATGTCTCCGCATCGAGGCCATAGAGTTCTAATGCTTCATAAATTGCGATATCGCATCTCTCTTCTATGTTTCATGATAAGATATAATATTCATTGCGAAGAGTCATGTATACCTCGTATTCACTTCAAAAGAATGTAAATGCGAATCTACCTTGCTAGGAAATAGCGTTTGCAGATGTCTACGTATCGTAGCAATAGAGATCTGATGCTACTTAAATCGCGATATCGCATTTCATTTATATGTTTCGTGATAAGATATAATATTCATTGCGAAGTGTCATGTGTACCTCGTATTCACTTCAAAGGAATGTAAATGCGACTATTGCTTGCTAGGAAATAGCGTTTGCAGATGTCTAGGTATCGTAGCAATAGAGATCTAATGCTACTTAAATCGCGATATCGCATCTCATTTATATGTTTCATGGTAAGATATAATATTCATTGCGAAGTGTCATGTATACCTTGTGTTCACTACAAAACAACGTAAATGCGTCACTTCCATGCTAGGAAATAGCGTCTGCAGATATCTACGCGTCGAGGCAATAGAGTTCTAATGCTTCTTAAAACGCGATATCGCATCTCAATTCTATGTCACATGATAGGATATAATGTTCATTGCGAAGTGTCATGTATACCTCGTATTCACTTCAAAAGAATGTAAACGCATCTTCCTTGCTAGGAAATAGCGTTTCCAGATATCTATGTATCGTAGCAATAGAGTTCTAATGCTTCTCAATACGCGATATCGCATCTCATTTCTATGCTTCGTGATAAGATATAATATTCATGGCGAAGTGTCATGTACACCTCGCATTCACTACAAAAGAATGTAAATGCGACGCATTAATGCTAGGAAATAGCGTCTGCAGATGTCTACGCGTCGAGGCAATAGAGTTCTAATGCTTCTTAAAACGCGATATCGCATCTCACTTCTATGTTTCATGATAAGATATAATGTTCATTGCGAAGAGTCACGTATACCTCGTATTCACTTCAGAAAAAGGTAAATGCGAATCTTCCTTGCTAGGAAATAGCGTTTGCAGATGTCTACGTATCGTAGCAATAGAGTTCTAATGCTCCTCAAAACGCGATATCGCATCTCATTTCTATGCTTCATGATAAGATATAATATACATTGCGAAGTGTCATGTATACCTCGTATTCACTTCAAAGGAATGTAAGTGCGACACCTCCATGCTAGGAAATAGCGTTTGCAGATGTCTCCGCATCGAGGCCATAGAGTTCTAATGCTTCTGAAAACGCGATATTGCATCTCATTTCTATGTTTCCTGATAAGATATAATATTCATTGCGAAGTGTCATGTACACTTCGTATTCACTCCAAACGAATGTAAATGCGACACTTGGAGGCTAGGAAATAGCATCTGCAGATGTGTCTGCATCGAGGCCATAGAGTTCTAATGCTTTTTGAACAGCGATATCGCATCTCATTTCTATGCTTCATGATAAGATATAATATTCATTGCGAAGTGTCATGTATACCTCGTATTCACTTCAAAAAAATGTAAATGCGACTATTGCTTGCTAGGAAATAGCGTTTGCAAATGTCTTCGTATCGAGGCAATAGAGTTCTAATGCTTCTTAAAATGCGATATCGCATCTCATTTCTATGTTTCATGATAAGATATAATATCCATTGCGAAGTGTCACTTATTCCTCGTATTCACTTCAAATGAATGTAAATGCGACTACTGCTTGCTAGGAAATAGCGTTTACAGATGTCTAGGTATCGTAGCAATAGAGTTCTAGTGCTACTTAAATCGCGATATCGCATCTCATTTATATGTTTCATGATAAGACATAATATCCATTGCGAAATGTCATGTATACCTCGTATTCACATCAAAAGAATGTAAATGCGACACTTCCTTGCTAGGAAATAGCGTTTGCAGATGTCTACATATCGAGGCAATAGTGCTCTAATGCTTCTTAAAACGCGATATCGCATCTCATTTCTATGTTTGATGATAAGATATAATATCCACTCCGAAGTGTCATGTATACCTCGTATTCACTTCAAATGAATGTAAATGCGACTATTGCTTGCTAGGAAATAGCTTTTGCAGATGTCTACGCGTCGAGGCAATAGAGTTCTAATGCTTCTTAAAACGCGATATCGCATCTCTCTTCTACGTTTCACGATAAGAAATAATATTCATTGCAAAGTGTCATGTATACCTCGTATTCACTTCAAAGGAATGTAAATACGACTACTGCTTGCTAGGAAATAGCGTTTGCAGATGTCTAGGTATCGTAGCAATAGAGTTCTAGTGCTACTTAAATCGCGATATCGCATCTCATTTATATGTTTCATGATAAGATATAATATTCATTCCAAAGTGTCATGTATACCTCGTATTCACTTCAAAAGAATGTAAATGCGAATCTTCCTTGCTAGGAAATAGCGTTTGCAGATGTCTATGTATCGTAGCAATAGAGCTCGAATGCTTCTCAAAACGCGATATCGCATCTCACTTCTATGTTTCATGAGAAGGTATAATGTTCTTTGCGAAGTGTCATGTATACCTCGTATTCACTTCAAAAGAATGTAAATGCGAATCTTCCTTGCTAGGAAAAAGCGTTTGCAGATGCCTACGTATCGTAGCAATAGAGTTGTAATGCTACTTAATTCGCGATATCGCAACTCATTTCTACGTTTCGTGATAAGATATAATATTCATTGCGAAGTGTCATGTACACCTCGTATTCACTTCAAAAGAATGTAAATGCGACACTTGGAGGCTAGGAAATAGCATCTGCAGATGTGTCTGCATCGAGGCCATAGAGTTCTAATGCTTCTTAAAACGCGATATCGCATCTCTCTTCTACGTTTCATGATAAGATATAATATTCATTGCGAAGTGTCATGTACACCTCGTATTCACTTCAAAAGAATGTAAATGCGACACTTCGAGGCTAGGAAATAGCGTCTGCAGATGTGTCCGCATCGAGGCCATAGAGTTCTAATGCTTCTTAAAACGCGATATTGCATCTCTCTTCAACGTTTCATGATAAGATATAATATTCATTGCGAAGTGTCATGTATACCTCGTATTCACTTCAAAGGAATGTAAGTGCCACACTTCCATGCTAGGAAATAGCGTTTGCTGATGCCTCCGCATCGATGCCATAGAGTTCTAATGCTTCTTAGATCGCGATATCGCATCTCATTTCTATGTTTCGTGATAAGTTATAATATTCATTCCGAAAGTGTCATGTAAACCTCGAATTCACTTCAAAGAAATGTAAATGCGACACTTCCATGCAAGGAAATAGCGTTTGCAAATATCTCCGCATCGATGCAATAGGGTTATAATGCTTCCTAAAACGCGCTATCGCATCTCACTCCTATGTTACATGATAAGATATAATGTTCATTGCGAAGTGTCATGTATACCTCGTATTCACTTCAAAAGAATGTAAACGCATCTTCCTTGCTAGGAAATAGCTTTTCCAGATATCTATGTATCGTAGCAATAGAGTTCTAATGCTTCTCAAAACGCGATATCGCATCTCATTTCTATGCTTCGTGATAAGATATAATATTCATGGCGAAGTGTCATGTACACCTCGTATTCACTCCAAACGAATGTAAATGCGACACTTCCTTGCTCGGAAATAGCGTTTGCAGATGTCTCCGCATCGAGGCCATAGAGTTCTAATGCTTCTTGAACCGCGATATCGCATCTCATTTCTATGTTTCATGATAAGATATAATATCCATTGCGAAGTGTCACTTATTCCTCGTATTCACTTCAAATGAATGTAAATGCGACTACTGCTTGCTAGGAAATAGCGTTTACAGATGTCTAGGTATCGTAGCAATAGAGTTCTAGTGCTACTTAAATCGCGATATCGCATCTCATTTATATGTTTCATGATAAGACATAATATCCATTGCGAAATGTCATGTATACCTCGTATTCACATCAAAAGAATGTAAATGCGACACTTCCTTGCTAGGAAATAGCGTTTGCAGATGTCTACATATCGAGGCAATAGTGCTCTAATGCTTCTTAAAACGCGATATCGCATCTCATTTCTATGTTTGATGATAAGATATAATATCCACTCCGAAGTGTCATGTATACCTCGTATTCACTTCAAATGAATGTAAATGCGACTATTGCTTGCTAGGAAATAGCTTTTGCAGATGTCTACGCGTCGAGGCAATAGAGTTCTAATGCTTCTTAAAACGCGATATCGCATCTCTCTTCTACGTTTCACGATAAGAAATAATATTCATTGCAAAGTGTCATGTATACCTCGTATTCACTTCAAAGGAATGTAAATACGACTACTGCTTGCTAGGAAATAGCGTTTGCAGATGTCTAGGTATCGTAGCAATAGAGTTCTAGTGCTACTTAAATCGCGATATCGCATCTCATTTATATGTTTCATGATAAGATATAATATTCATTCCAAAGTGTCATGTATACCTCGTATTCACTTCAAAAGAATGTAAATGCGAATCTTCCTTGCTAGGAAATAGCGTTTGCAGATGTCTATGTATCGTAGCAATAGAGCTCGAATGCTTCTCAAAACGCGATATCGCATCTCACTTCTATGTTTCATGAGAAGGTATAATGTTCTTTGCGAAGTGTCATGTATACCTCGTATTCACTTCAAAAGAATGTAAATGCGAATCTTCCTTGCTAGGAAAAAGCGTTTGCAGATGCCTACGTATCGTAGCAATAGAGTTGTAATGCTACTTAATTCGCGATATCGCAACTCATTTCTACGTTTCGTGATAAGATATAATATTCATTGCGAAGTGTCATGTACACCTCGTATTCACTTCAAAAGAATGTAAATGCGACACTTGGAGGCTAGGAAATAGCATCTGCAGATGTGTCTGCATCGAGGCCATAGAGTTCTAATGCTTCTTAAAACGCGATATCGCATCTCTCTTCTACGTTTCATGATAAGATATAATATTCATTGCGAAGTGTCATGTACACCTCGTATTCACTTCAAAAGAATGTAAATGCGACACTTCGAGGCTAGGAAATAGCGTCTGCAGATGTGTCCGCATCGAGGCCATAGAGTTCTAATGCTTCTTAAAACGCGATATCGCATCTCTCTTCAACGTTTCATGATAAGATATAATATTCATTGCGAAGTGTCATGTATACCTCGTATTCACTTCAAAGGAATGTAAGTGCCACACTTCCATGCTAGGAAATAGCGTTTGCTGATGCCTCCGCATCGATGCCATAGAGTTCTAATGCTTCTTAGATCGCGATATCGCATCTCATTTCTATGTTTCGTGATAAGTTATAATATTCATTCCGAAAGTGTCATGTAAACCTCGAATTCACTTCAAAGAAATGTAAATGCGACACTTCCATGCAAGGAAATAGCGTTTGCAAATATCTCCGCATCGATGCAATAGGGTTATAATGCTTCCTAAAACGCGCTATCGCATCTCACTCCTATGTTACATGATAAGATATAATGTTCATTGCGAAGTGTCATGTATACCTCGTATTCACTTCAAAAGAATGTAAACGCATCTTCCTTGCTAGGAAATAGCTTTTCCAGATATCTATGTATCGTAGCAATAGAGTTCTAATGCTTCTCAAAACGCGATATCGCATCTCATTTCTATGCTTCGTGATAAGATATAATATTCATGGCGAAGTGTCATGTACACCTCGTATTCACTCCAAACGAATGTAAATGCGACACTTCCTTGCTCGGAAATAGCGTTTGCAGATGTCTCCGCATCGAGGCCATAGAGTTCTAATGCTTCTTGAACCGCGATATCGCATCTCATTTCTATGCTTCATGATAAGATATAATATTCATTGCGAAGTGTCATGTATACCTCGTATTCACTTCAAAGGAATGTAAATACGACTACTGCTTGCTAGGAAATAGCGCTTGCAGATGTCTAGGTATCGTAGCAATAGAGTTCTAGTGCTACTTAAATCGCGATATCGCAACTCATTTATATGTTTTATGATAAGATATAATATTCATTGCGAAGTGTCATGTACACCCCGTACTCACTTCAAAAGAATGTAAATGCGACACTTGGAGGCTAGGAAATAGCGTCTGCAGATGTGTCCGCATCAAGGCCATAGAGTTCTAATGCTTCTTAAAACGCGATATCGCATCTCTCTTCTACGTTTCATGATAAGATGTAATATTCATTGCGAAGTGTCATGTACACCTTGTATTCACTTCAAAAGAATGTAAATGCGACACTTCCAGGCTAGGAAATAGCGTCTGCAGATATGACCGCATCGAGGCCATAGAGTTCTAATGCTTCTTAAAACGCGATATCGCAACTCTCTTCTACGTTTCATGATAAGATATAATATTCATTGCGAAGTGTCATGTATACCTCGTATTCACTTCAAAAGAATGTAAGTGCCACACTTCCATGCTAGGAAATAGCGTTTGCTGATGTCTCCGCATCGATGCCATAGAGTTCTAATGCTTCTTAGATCGCGATATCGCATCTCATTTCTATGTTTCGTGATAAGTTATAATATTCATTCCGAAAGTGTCATGTAAACCTCGAATTCACTTCAAAGAAATGTAAATGCGACACTTCCATGCAAGCAAATAGCGTTTGCAAATATCTCCGCATCGATGCAATAGGGTTATAATGCTTCCTAAAACGCGCTATCGCATCTCACTCCTATGTTACATGATAAGATATAATGTTCATTGCGAAGTGTCATGTACACCTCGTATTCACTTCAAAAGAATGTAAACGCATCTTCCTTGCTAGGAAATAGCGTTTCCAGATATCTATGTATCGTAGCAATAGAGTTCTAATGCTTCTCAAAACGCGATATCGCATCTCATTTCTATGCTTCGTGATAAGATATAATATTCATGGCGAAGTGTCATGTACACCTCGTATTCACTACAAAAGAATGTAAATGCGACGCATCCATGCTAGGAAATAGCGTCTGCAGATGTCTACGCGTCGAGGCAATAGAGTTCTAATGCTTCTTAAAACGCGATATCGCATCTCACTTCTATGTTTCATGATAAGATATAATGTTCATTGCGAAGTGTCATGTATACCTCGTATTCACTTCAAAAGAATGTAAATGCGAATCTTCCTTGCTAGGAAATAGCGTTTGCAGATATCTATGTATCGTAGCAATAGAGTTCTAATGCTTCTCAAAACGCGACATCGCATCTCATTTCTATGCTTCGTGATAAGATATAATATTCATTGGGAAGTGTCATGTATACCTCGTATTCACTTCAAAAGAATGTAAGTGCGACACTTCCATCCTAGGAAATAGCGTTTGCAGATGTCTCCGCATCGAGGCCATATAGTTCTAATGATTCATAAATTGCGATATCGCATCTCTCTCCTATGTTTCATGATAAGATATAATATTCATTGCGAAGTGTCATGTATACATCGTGTTCACTACAAAAGAATGTAAATGCAACACTTCCATGCTAGGAAATAGCGTCTGCAGATGTCTACGCGTCGAGGCAATAGAGTTCTAATGCTTCTTAAAACGCGATATCGCATCTCATTTTTATGCTTCGTGATAAGATATAATATTCATTGGGAAGTGTCATGTATACCTCGCATTCTCTTCAAAAGAATGTAAGTGCGACACTTCCGTGCTAGGAAATAGCGTTTGCTGATGTCTCCGCATCGATGCCATAGAGTTCTAATGCTTCTTAGATCGCGATATCGCATCTCATTTCTATGTTTCGTGATAAGTTATAATATTCATTCCGAAAGTGTCATGTAAACCTCGAATTCACTTCAAAGAAATGTAAATGCGACACTTCCATGCAAGCAAATAGCGTTTGCAAATATCTCCGCATCGATGCAATAGGGTTATAATGCTTCCTAAAACGCGCTATCGCATCTCACTCCTATGTTACATGATAAGATATAATGTTCATTGCGAAGTGTCATGTACACCTCGTATTCACTTCAAAAGAATGTAAACGCATCTTCCTTGCTAGGAAATAGCGTTTCCAGATATCTATGTATCGTAGCAATAGAGTTCTAATGCTTCTCAAAACGCGATATCGCATCTCATTTCTATGCTTCGTGATAAGATATAATATTCATGGCGAAGTGTCATGTACACCTCGTATTCACTACAAAAGAATGTAAATGCGACGCATCCATGCTAGGAAATAGCGTCTGCAGATGTCTACGCGTCGAGGCAATAGAGTTCTAATGCTTCTTAAAACGCGATATCGCATCTCACTTCTATGTTTCATGATAAGATATAATGTTCATTGCGAAGTGTCATGTATACCTCGTATTCACTTCAAAAGAATGTAAATGCGAATCTTCCTTGCTAGGAAATAGCGTTTGCAGATATCTATGTATCGTAGCAATAGAGTTCTAATGCTTCTCAAAACGCGACATCGCATCTCATTTCTATGCTTCGTGATAAGATATAATATTCATTGGGAAGTGTCATGTATACCTCGTATTCACTTCAAAAGAATGTAAGTGCGACACTTCCATCCTAGGAAATAGCGTTTGCAGATGTCTCCGCATCGAGGCCATATAGTTCTAATGATTCATAAATTGCGATATCGCATCTCTCTCCTATGTTTCATGATAAGATATAATATTCATTGCGAAGTGTCATGTATACATCGTGTTCACTACAAAAGAATGTAAATGCAACACTTCCATGCTAGGAAATAGCGTCTGCAGATGTCTACGCGTCGAGGCAATAGAGTTCTAATGCTTCTTAAAACGCGATATCGCATCTCATTTTTATGCTTCGTGATAAGATATAATATTCATTGGGAAGTGTCATGTATACCTCGCATTCTCTTCAAAAGAATGTAAGTGCGACACTTCCGTGCTAGGAAATAGCGATTGCAGATGTCTCCGCATCGAGGCCATATAGTTCTAATGCTCCATAATTAGCGAAATCGCATCTCTCTCCTATGTTTCATGATAAGATATAATATTCATTGCGAAGTGTCATGTATACATCGTGTTCACTACAAAAGTATGTAAATGCAACACTTCCATGCTAGGAAATAGCGTCTGCAGATGTCTACGCGTCGAGGCAATAGAGTTCTAATGCTTCTTAAAACGCGATATCGCATCTCAATTCCATGTCACATGATAAGATATAATGTTCATTGCGAAGTGTCACGTATACCTCGTATTCACTTCAGAAGAAGGTAAATGCGAATCTTCCTTGCTAGGAAATAGCGTTTGCAGATGTCTACGTATCGTAGCAATAGAGTTCTAATGCTCCTCAAAACGCGATATCGCATCTCATTTCTATGCTTCATGATAAGATATAATATTCATTGCGAAGTGTCATGTATACCTCGTATTCACTTCAAAGGAATGTAAGGGCGACACCTCCATGCTAGGAAATAGCGTCTGCAGATGTGTCCGCATCGAGGCTATAGAGTTCTAATGCTTCTTAAAACGCGATATCGCATCCCTCTTCTATGTTTCCTGATAAGATATAATATCCATTGCGAAGTGTCACTTATTCCTCGTATTCACTTCAAATGAATGTAAATGCGACTACTGCTTGCTAGGAAATAGCGTTTGCAGATGTCTAGGTATCGTAGCAATAGAGTTCTAGTGCTACTTAAATCGCGATATCGCATCTCATTTATATGTTTCATGATAAGACATTATATCCATTGCGAAATGTCATGTATACCTCGTATTCACATCAAAAGAATGTAAATGCGACACTTCCTTGCTAGGAAATAGCGTTTGCAGATGTCTACATATCGAGGCAATAGTGCTCTAATGCTTCTTAAAACGCGATATCGCATCTCATTTCTATGTTTGATGATAAGATATAATATCCACTCCGAAGTGTCATGTATACCTCGTATTCACTTCAAATGAATGTAAATGCGACTATTGCTTGCTAGGAAATAGCTTTTGCAGATGTCTACGCGTCGAGGCAATAGAGTTCTAATGCTTCTTAAAAAGCGATATCGCATCTCTCTTCTACGTTTCACGATAAGAAATAATATTCATTGCAAAGTGTCATGTATACCTCGTATTCACTTCAAAGGAATGTAAATACGACTACTGCTTGCTAGGAAATAGCGTTTGCAGATGTCTAAGTATCGTAGCAATAGAGTTCTAGTGCTACTTAAATCGCGATATCGCATCTCATTTATATGTTTCATGATAAGATATAATATTCATTGCAAAGTGTCATGTATACCTCGTATTCACTTCAAAAGAATGTAAATGCGAATCTTCCTTGCTAGGAAATAGCGTTTGCAGATGTCTATGTATCGTAGCAATAGAGCTCGAATGCTTCTCAAAACGCGATATCGCATCTCACTTCTATGTTTCATGAGAAGGTATAATGTTCTTTGCGAAGTGTCATGTATACCTCGTATTCACTTCAAAAGAATGTAAATGCGAATCTTCCTTGCTAGGAAAAAGCGTTTGCAGATGCCTACGTATCGTAGCAATAGAGTTGTAATGCTACTTAATTCGCGATATCGCAACTCATTTCTACGTTTCGTGATAAGATATAATATTCATTGCGAAGTGTCATGTACACCTCGTATTCACTTCAAAAGAATGTAAATGCGACACTTGGAGGCTAGGAAATAGCATCTGCAGATGTGTCTGCATCGAGGCCATAGTGTTCTAATGCTTCTTAAAACGCGATATCGCATCTCTCTTCTACGTTTCATGATAAGATATAATATTCATTGCGAAGTGTCATGTACACCTCGTATTCACTTCAAAAGAATGTAAATGCGACACTTCGAGGCTAGGAAATAGCGTCTGCAGATGTGTCCGCATCGAGGCCATAGAGTTCTAATGCTTCTTAAAACGCGATATCGCATCTCTCTTCAACGTTTCATGATAAGATATAATATTCATTGCGAAGTGTCATGTATACCTCGTATTCACTTCAAAGGAATGTAAGTGCCACACTTCCATGCTAGGAAATAGCGTTTGCTGATGCCTCCGCATCGATGCCATAGAGTTCTAATGCTTCTTAGATCGCGATATCGCATCTCATTTCTATGTTTCGTGATAAGTTATAATATTCATTCCGAAAGTGTCATGTAAACCTCGAATTCACTTCAAAGAAATGTAAATGCGACACTTCCATGCAAGGAAATAGCGTTTGCAAATATCTCCGCATCGATGCAATAGGGTTATAATGCTTCCTAAAACGCGCTATCGCATCTCACTCCTATGTTACATGATAAGATATAATGTTCATTGCGAAGTGTCATGTATACCTCGTATTCACTTCAAAAGAATGTAAACGCATCTTCCTTGCTAGGAAATAGCTTTTCCAGATATCTATGTATCGTAGCAATAGAGTTCTAATGCTTCTCAAAACGCGATATCGCACCTCATTTCTATGCTTCGTGATAAGATATAATATTCATGGCGAAGTGTCATGTACACCTCGTATTCACTCCAAACGAATGTAAATGCGACACTTCCTTGCTCGGAAATAGCGTTTGCAGATGTCTCCGCATCGAGGCCATAGAGTTCTAATGCTTCTTGAACCGCGATATCGCATCTCATTTCTATGCTTCATGATAAGATATAATATTCATTGCGAAGTGTCATGTATACCTCGTATTCACTTCAAAGGAATGTAAATGCGACTATTGCTTGCTAGGAAATAGCATTTGCAGATGTCTTCGTATCGAGGCAATAGAATTCTAATGCTTCTTAAAATGCGATATCGCATCTCATTTCTATGTTTCATGATAAGATATAATATCCATTGCGAAGTGTCACATATTCCTCGTATTCACTTCAAATGAATGTAAATGCGACACTTCCTTGCTACGAAATAGCGTTTGCAGATGTCCGCGGACCGAGGCAATAGACTTCTAATGCTTCTTAAAACGTGATGTCGCATCATATTTCTATGTTTCATGATAAGACATAATATCCATTGCGAAATGTCATGTATACCTCGTATTCACATCAAAAGAATGTAAATGCGACACTTCCTTGCTAGGAAATAGCGTTTGCAGATGTCTACGTATCGAGGCAATAGTGCTCTAATGCTTCTTAAAACGCGATATCGCATCTCATTTCTATGTTTGATGATAAGATATAATATCCACTCCGAAGTGTCATGTATACCTCGTATTCACTTCAAATGAATGTAAATGCGACTATTGCTTGCTAGGAAATAGCTTTTGCAGATGTCTACTCGTCGAGGCAATAGAGTTCTAATGCTTCTTAAAACGCGATATCGCATCTCTCTTCTATGTTTCATGATAAGAAATAATATTCATTGCGAAGTGTCATGTATACCTCGTATTCACTTCAAAGGAATGTAAATACGACTACTGCTTGCTAGGAAATAGCGCTTGCAGATGTCTAGGTATCGCAGCAATAGAGTTCTAGTGCTACTTAAATCGCGATATCGCAACTCATTTATATGTTTTATGATAAGATATAATATTCATTGCGAAGTGTCATGTACACCTCGTACTCACTTCAAAAGAATGTAAATGCGACACTTGGAGGCTAGGAAATAGCGTCTGCAGATGTGTCCGCATCAAGGCCATAGAGTTCTAATGCTTCTTAAAACGCGATATCGCATCTCTCTTCTACGTTTCATGATAAGATGTAATATTCATTGCGAAGTGTCATGTACACCTTGTATTCACTTCAAAAGAAGGTAAATGCGACACTTCCAGGCTAGGAAATAGCGTCTGCAAATATGACCGCATCGAGGCCATAGAGTTCTAATGCTTCTTAAAACGCGATATCGCAACTCTCTTCTACGTTTCATGATAAGATATAATATTCATTGTGAAGTGTCATGTATACCTCGTATTCACTTCAAAAGAATGTAAGTGCCACACTTCCATGCTAGGAAATAGCGTTTGCTGATGTCTCCGCATCGATGCCATAGAGTTCTAATGCTTCTTAGATCGCGATATCGCATCTCATTTCTATGTTTCGTGATAAGTTATAATATTCATTCCGAAAGTGTCATGTAAACCTCGAATTCACTTCAAAGAAATGTAAATGCGACACTTCCATGCAAGGAAATAGCGTTTGCAAATATCTCCGCATCGATGCAATAGGGTTATAATGCTTCCTAAAACGCGCTATCGCATCTCACTCCTATGTTACATGATAAGATATAATGTTCATTGCGAAGTGTCATGTACACCTCGTATTCACTTCAAAAGAATGTAAACGCATCTTCCTTGCTAGGAAATAGCGTTTCCAGATATCTATGTATCGTAGCAATAGAGTTCTAATGCTTCTCAAAACGCGATATCGCATCTCATTTCTATGCTTCGTGATAAGATATAATATTCATGGCGAAGTGTCATGTACACCTCGTATTCACTACAAAAGAATGTAAATGCGACGCATCCATGCTAGGAAATAGCGTCTGCAGATGTCTACGCGTCGAGGCAATAGAGTTCTAATGCTTCTTAAAACGCGATATCGCATCTCACTTCTATGTTTCATGATAAGATATAATGTTCATTGCGAAGTGTCATGTATACCTCGTATTCACTTCAAAAGAATGTAAATGCGAATCTTCCTTGCTAGGAAATAGCGTTTGCAGATATCTATGTATCGTAGCAATAGAGTTCTAATGCTTCTCAAAACGCGACATCGCATCTCATTTCTATGCTTCGTGATAAGATATAATATTCATTGGGAAGTGTCATGTATACCTCGTATTCACTTCAAAAGAATGTAAGTGCGACACTTCCATGCTAGGAAATAGCGTTTGCAGATGTCTCCGCATCGAGGCCATATAGTTCTAATGCTTCATAAATTGCGATATCGCATCTCTCTCCTATGTTTCATGATAAGATATAATATTCATTGCGAAGTGTCATGTATACATCGTGTTCACTACAAAAGAATGTAAATGCAACACTTCCATGCTAGGAAATAGCGTCTGCAGATGTCTACGCGTCGAGGCAATAGAGTTCTAATGCTTCTTAAAACGCGATATCGCATCTCATTTTTATGCTTCGTGATAAGATATAATATTCATTGGGAAGTGTCATGTATACCTCGCATTCTCTTCAAAAGAATGTAAGTGCGACACTTCCGTGCTAGGAAATAGCGATTGCAGATGTCTCCGCATCGAGGCCATATAGTTCTAATGCTCCATAAATAGCGAAATCGCATCTCTCTCCTATGTTTCATGATAAGATATAATATTCATTGCGAAGTGTCATGTATACATCGTGTTCACTACAAAAGTATGTAAATGCAACACTTCCATGCTAGGAAATAGCGTCTGCAGATGTCTACGCGTCGAGGCAATAGAGTTCTAATGCTTCTTAAAACGCGATATCGCATCTCAATTCCATGTCACATGATAAGATATAATGTTCATTGCGAAGTGTCACGTATACCTCGTATTCACTTCAGAAGAAGGTAAATGCGAATCTTCCTTGCTAGGAAATAGCGTTTGCAGATGTCTACGTATCGTAGCAATAGAGTTCTAATGCTCCTCAAAACGCGATATCGCATCTCATTTCTATGCTTCATGATAAGATATAATATTCATTGCGAAGTGTCATGTATACCTCGTATTCACTTCAAAGGAATGTAAGGGCGACACCTCCATGCTAGGAAATAGCGTCTGCAGATGTGTCCGCATCGAGGCCATAGAGTTCTAATGCTTCTTAAAACGCGATATCGCATCCCTCTTCTATGTTTCCTGATAAGATATAATATTCATTACGAAGTGTCATGTACACATCGTATTCTCTCCAAACGAATGTAAATGCGACACTTCCTTGCTCGGAAATAGCGTTTGCAGATGTCTCCGCATCGAGGCCATAGAGTTCTAATGCTTCTTGAACTGCGATATTGCATCTCTCTTCTATGTTTCATGATAAGATATAATATTCATTGCGAAGTGTCATGTATACATCGCGTTCACTCCAAACGAATGTAAATGCAACACTTCCTTGCTAGGAAATGGCGTATTCAGATGTCCACCTATCGTAGCAATAGAGTTGTAATGCTACTTAAATCGCGATATCGCAACTCATTTCTACGTTTCGTGATAAGATATAATATTCATTGCGAAGTGTCATGTACACCTCGTATTCACTTCAAAAGAATGTAAGTGCGACACTTCCATGCTAGAGAATAGCGTTTGCAGATGTCTCCGCATCCAGGCCATAGATTTCTAATGCTTCTTAAAACGCGATATCGCATCTCTCTTCTACGTTTCATGATAAGATATAATATTCATTGCGAAGTGTCATGTATACCTCGTATTCACTTCAAAAGAATGTAAGTGCGTCTATTGCTTACTAGGAAATAGCGTTTGCAGATGTCTACGTATCGTAGCAAGAGATCTCTACTGCTACATAAATCGCGATATCGCATCTCATTTATATGTTTCGTGATAAGATATAATATTCATTGCGAAGTGTCATGTATACCTCGTATTCACTTCAAAAAATGTAAATGCGACGTTTCCATCCTAGGAAATAGCGTTTGCAGATGTCTACGTATCGTAGCAAAAGAGTCCTAACGCTTCTTAAAACGGGATGTCACATTTCATTTCTATGTTTGGTGATAAGATATAATATTCATTGCGAAGTGTCATGTATACCTCGTATTCACTCCAAACGAATGTAAATGCAACACTTCCTTGCTAGAAAATAGCGTTTGCAGATGCTTGAGTGTCGTAGCAATAGGGTTCTAATGCTCCTTAGACCGCGATATCGCATCTCATTTCTATGTTTCGTGATAAGTTATAATATTCATTCCGAAGAGTCATGTATACCTCGAATTCACTTCTAAAGAATGTAAATGCGACACTTCCATGCTAGGAAATACCGATTGCAGATATCTCCGCCTCGAGGCAATAGGGTTCTAATGCTTCTTAAAACGCGATGTCGCATCTCACTTCTATGTTACGTGATAAGATATAATATTCATTGCGAAGTGTCATGTATACCTCCTATTCACTCCAAACGAATGTAACTGCGACAATTCCTTTCTAGGAAATAGCGTCTGCAGATGTCTACGCATCGAGGCAGTAAATTTCCAATGCTTCTTAAATCGCGATATCGCATCTCATTTTTATGTTTCGTGATAAGTTATAATATTCATTGCGAAGTGACATGTACACCTCGTATTCACTACAAAAGAATGTAAATGCGACACTTCCATGCTAGGAAATAGCGTCTGCAGATGTCTACGTGTCGAGGCAATAGAGATCTAATGCTTCTTAAAAGGCGATATCGCATCTCACTTCTATGTTTCATGGTAAGATATAATATTCATTGCGAAGTGTCATGTATACCTCGTAGTCACTTCAAAAAAATGTAAGTGCCACACTTCCATGCTAGGAAATAGCGTTTGCAGATGCCTACGTATCGTAGCAATAGGGTTCTAATGCTCCTTAGACCGCGATATCGCATCTCATTTCTATGTTTCGTGATAAGTTATAATATTCATTCCGAAGAGTCATGTATACCTCGAATTCACTTCTAAAGAATGTAAATGCGACACTTCCATGCTAGGAAATAGCGATTGCAGATATCTCCGCATCGAGGCAATAGGGTTCTAATGCTTCTTAAAACGCGATGTCGCATCTCACTTCTATGTTACGTGATAAGATATAATATTCATTGCGAAGTGTCATGTATACCTCCTATTCACTCCAAACGAATGTAACTGCGACAGTTCCTTTCTAGGAAATAGCGTCTGCAGATGTCTACGCATCGAGGCAGTAGATTTCTAATGCTTCTTAAAACGCGAAATCGCATCTCATTTCTATGTTTCGTGATAAGATATAATGTTCATTGCGAAGTGTCATGTATACCTCGTATTCACTTCAAACGAATGTAAATGCGACTATACCTTGCTAAGAAATAGCGTTTGCAGATGCCTACATATCGTAGCAATAGAGCTCTGATGCTTCTTAGATCGCGATATCGCATCTCATTTCTATGTATCGTGATAAGATATAATGTTCATTGCGAAGTGTCATGTATACCTCGTATTCACTTCAAGAGAATGTAAATGCGAATCTCCCATGCTAGGAAATAGCGTTTGCAGATGCCTACGTATCGTAGCAATAGCGTTCTAATGCTTCTTAAATCGCGATATCGCATCTCATTTTTATGTTTCGTGATAAGTTATAATATTCATTGCGAAGTGACATGTACACCTCGTATTCACTACAAAAGAATGTAAATGCGACACTTCCATGCTAGGAAGTAGCGTCTGCAGATGTCTACGTGTCGAGGCAATAGAGATCTAATGCTTCTTAAAACGCGATATCGCATCTCACTTCTATGTTTCATGGTAAGATATAATATTCATTGCGAAGTGTCATGTATACGTCGTAGTCACTTCAAAAAAATGTAAGTGCCACACTTCCATGCTAGGAAATAGCGTTTGCAGATGCCTACGTATCGTAGCAATAGAGTTCTAATGCTTCTTAAATCGCGATGTCGCATCTCATTTCTATGTTACATGATAAGATATAATATTCATTGCGAAGTGTCATGTATACCTCGTATTCACTTCAACAGAATGTAAATGCGACTATTGCTTGCTAGGAAATTGCGTTTGCAGATGTCTAGGTATCGTAGCAATAGTGTTCTAGTGCTACTTAAATTGCGATATCGCATCTCATTTATATGTTTCATGATGAGATATAATATTCATTGCGAAGTGTCATGTATACCTCGTGTTCAGTACAAAAGATCGTAAATGCGACACATCCATGCTAGGAAATAGCGTCTGCAGATGTCTACGCGTCGAGGCAATAGAGTTCTAATGCTTCTTAGATCGCGATATCGCATCTCATTTCTATGTTTCGTGATAAGTTATAATATTCATTCCGAAAGTGTCATGTAAACCTCGAATTCACTTCAAAGAAATGTAAATGCGACACTTCCATGCAAGGAAATAGCGTTTGCAAATATCTCCGCATCGATGCAATAGGGTTATAATGCTTCCTAAAACGCGCTATCGCTTCTCACTCCTATGTTACATGATAAGATATAATGTTCATTGCGAAGTGTCATGTATACCTCGTATTCACTTCAAAAGAATGTAAACGCATCTTCCTTGCTAGGAAATAGCGTTTCCAGATATCTATGTATCGTAGCAATAGAGTTCTAATGCTTCTCAAAACGCGATATCGCATCTCATTTCTATGCTTCGTGATAAGATATAATATTCATGGCGAAGTGTCATGTACACCTCGTATTCACTACAAAAGAATGTAAATGCGACGCATCCATGCTAGGAAATAGCGTCTGCAGATGTCTACGCGTCGAGGCAATAGAGTTCTAATGCTTCTTAAAACGCGATATCGCATCTCACTTCTATGTTTCATGATAAGATATAATGTTCATTGCGAAGTGTCATGTATACCTCGTATTCACTTCAAAAGAATGTAAATGCGAATCTTCCTTGCTAGGAAATAGCGTTTGCAGATATCTATGTATCGTAGCAATAGAGTTCTAATGCTTCTCAAAACGCGACATCGCATCTCATTTCTATGCTTCGTGATAAGATATAATATTCATTGGGAAGTGTCATGTATACCTCGTATTCACTTCAAAAGAATGTAAGTGCGACACTTCCATGCTAGGAAATAGCGTTTGCAGATGTCTCCGCATCCAGGCCATAGATTTCTAATGCTTCTTAAAACGCGATATCGCATCTCTCTTCTACGTTTCATGATAAGATATAATATTCATTGCGAAGTGTCATGTATACCTCGTATTCACTTCAAAAGAATGTAAGTGCGTCTATTGCTTACTAGGAAATAGCGTTTGCAGATGTCTACGTATCGTAGCAAGAGATCTCTACTGCTACATAAATCGCGATATCGCATCTCATTTATATGTTTCGTGATAAGATATAATATTCATTGCGAAGTGTCATGTATACCTCGTATTCACTTCAAAAAATGTAAATGCGACGTTTCCATCCTAGGAAATAGCGTTTGCAGATGTCTACGTATCGTAGCAAAAGAGTCCTAACGCTTCTTAAAACGGGATGTCACATTTCATTTCTATGTTTGGTGATAAGATATAATATTCATTGCGAAGTGTCATGTATACCTCGTATTCACTCCAAACGAATGTAAATGCAACACTTCCTTGCTAGAAAATAGCGTTTGCAGATGCTTGAGTGTCGTAGCAATAGGGTTCTAATGCTCCTTAGACCGCGATATCGCATCTCATTTCTATGTTTCGTGATAAGTTATAATATTCATTCCGAAGAGTCATGTATACCTCGAATTCACTTCTAAAGAATGTAAATGCGACACTTCCATGCTAGGAAATACCGATTGCAGATATCTCCGCCTCGAGGCAATAGGGTTCTAATGCTTCTTAAAACGCGATGTCGCATCTCACTTCTATGTTACGTGATAAGATATAATATTCATTGCGAAGTGTCATGTATACCTCCTATTCACTCCAAACGAATGTAACTGCGACAATTCCTTTCTAGGAAATAGCGTCTGCAGATGTCTACGCATCGAGGCAGTAAATTTCCAATGCTTCTTAAATCGCGATATCGCATCTCATTTTTATGTTTCGTGATAAGTTATAATATTCATTGCGAAGTGACATGTACACCTCGTATTCACTACAAAAGAATGTAAATGCGACACTTCCATGCTAGGAAATAGCGTCTGCAGATGTCTACGTGTCGAGGCAATAGAGATCTAATGCTTCTTAAAAGGCGATATCGCATCTCACTTCTATGTTTCATGGTAAGATATAATATTCATTGCGAAGTGTCATGTATACCTCGTAGTCACTTCAAAAAAATGTAAGTGCCACACTTCCATGCTAGGAAATAGCGTTTGCAGATGCCTACGTATCGTAGCAATAGGGTTCTAATGCTCCTTAGACCGCGATATCGCATCTCATTTCTATGTTTCGTGATAAGTTATAATATTCATTCCGAAGAGTCATGTATACCTCGAATTCACTTCTAAAGAATGTAAATGCGACACTTCCATGCTAGGAAATAGCGATTGCAGATATCTCCGCATCGAGGCAATAGGGTTCTAATGCTTCTTAAAACGCGATGTCGCATCTCACTTCTATGTTACGTGATAAGATATAATATTCATTGCGAAGTGTCATGTATACCTCCTATTCACTCCAAACGAATGTAACTGCGACAGTTCCTTTCTAGGAAATAGCGTCTGCAGATGTCTACGCATCGAGGCAGTAGATTTCTAATGCTTCTTAAAACGCGAAATCGCATCTCATTTCTATGTTTCGTGATAAGATATAATGTTCATTGCGAAGTGTCATGTATACCTCGTATTCACTTCAAACGAATGTAAATGCGACTATACCTTGCTAAGAAATAGCGTTTGCAGATGCCTACATATCGTAGCAATAGAGCTCTGATGCTTCTTAGATCGCGATATCGCATCTCATTTCTATGTATCGTGATAAGATATAATGTTCATTGCGAAGTGTCATGTATACCTCGTATTCACTTCAAGAGAATGTAAATGCGAATCTCCCATGCTAGGAAATAGCGTTTGCAGATGCCTACGTATCGTAGCAATAGCGTTCTAATGCTTCTTAAATCGCGATATCGCATCTCATTTTTATGTTTCGTGATAAGTTATAATATTCATTGCGAAGTGACATGTACACCTCGTATTCACTACAAAAGAATGTAAATGCGACACTTCCATGCTAGGAAGTAGCGTCTGCAGATGTCTACGTGTCGAGGCAATAGAGATCTAATGCTTCTTAAAACGCGATATCGCATCTCACTTCTATGTTTCATGGTAAGATATAATATTCATTGCGAAGTGTCATGTATACGTCGTAGTCACTTCAAAAAAATGTAAGTGCCACACTTCCATGCTAGGAAATAGCGTTTGCAGATGCCTACGTATCGTAGCAATAGAGTTCTAATGCTTCTTAAATCGCGATGTCGCATCTCATTTCTATGTTACATGATAAGATATAATATTCATTGCGAAGTGTCATGTATACCTCGTATTCACTTCAACAGAATGTAAATGCGACTATTGCTTGCTAGGAAATTGCGTTTGCAGATGTCTAGGTATCGTAGCAATAGTGTTCTAGTGCTACTTAAATTGCGATATCGCATCTCATTTATATGTTTCATGATGAGATATAATATTCATTGCGAAGTGTCATGTATACCTCGTGTTCAGTACAAAAGATCGTAAATGCGACACATCCATGCTAGGAAATAGCGTCTGCAGATGTCTACGCGTCGAGGCAATAGAGTTCTAATGCTTCTTAGATCGCGATATCGCATCTCATTTCTATGTTTCGTGATAAGTTATAATATTCATTCCGAAAGTGTCATGTAAACCTCGAATTCACTTCAAAGAAATGTAAATGCGACACTTCCATGCAAGGAAATAGCGTTTGCAAATATCTCCGCATCGATGCAATAGGGTTATAATGCTTCCTAAAACGCGCTATCGCTTCTCACTCCTATGTTACATGATAAGATATAATGTTCATTGCGAAGTGTCATGTATACCTCGTATTCACTTCAAAAGAATGTAAACGCATCTTCCTTGCTAGGAAATAGCGTTTCCAGATATCTATGTATCGTAGCAATAGAGTTCTAATGCTTCTCAAAACGCGATATCGCATCTCATTTCTATGCTTCGTGATAAGATATAATATTCATGGCGAAGTGTCATGTACACCTCGTATTCACTACAAAAGAATGTAAATGCGACGCATCCATGCTAGGAAATAGCGTCTGCAGATGTCTACGCGTCGAGGCAATAGAGTTCTAATGCTTCTTAAAACGCGATATCGCATCTCACTTCTATGTTTCATGATAAGATATAATGTTCATTGCGAAGTGTCATGTATACCTCGTATTCACTTCAGAAGAAGGTAAATGCGAATCTTCCTTGCTAGGAAATAGCGTTTGCAGATGTCTACGTATCGTAGCAATAGAGTTCTAATGCTCCTCAAAACGCGATATCGCATCTCATTTCTATGCTTCATGATAAGATATAATATTCATTGCGAAGTGTCATGTATACCTCGTATTCACTTCAAAGGAATGTAAGTGCGACACCTCCATGCTAGGAAATAGCGTCTGCAGATGTGTCCGCATCGAGGCCATAGAGTTCTAATGCTTCTTAAAACGCGATATCGCATCCCTCTTCTATGTTTCCTGATAAGATATAATATTCATTACGAAGTGTCATGTACACATCGTATTCTCTCCAAACGAATGTAAATGCGACACTTCCTTGCTCGGAAATAGCGTTTGCAGATTTCTCCGCATCGAGGCCATAGAGTTCTAATGCTTCTTGAACTGCGATATTGCATCTCTCTTCTATGTTTCATGATAAGATATAATATTCATTGCGAAGTGTCATGTATACATCGCGTTCACTCCAAACGAATGTAAATGCAACACTTCCTTGCTAGGAAATGGCGTATTCAGATGTCCACGTATCGTAGCAATAGAGTTGTAATGCTACTTAAATCGCGATATCGCAACTCATTTCTACGTTTCGTCATAAGATATAATATTCATTGCGAAGTGTCATGTACACGTCGTATTCACTTCAAAAGAATGTAAGTGCGACACTTCCATGCTAGAGAATAGCGTTTGCAGATGTCTCCGCATCCAGGCCATAGATTTCTAATGCTTCTTAAAACGCGATATCGCATCTCTCTTCTACGTTTCATGATAAGATATAATATTCATTGCGAAGTGTCATGTATACCTCGTATTCACTTCAAAAGAATGTAAGTGCGTCTATTGCTTACTAGGAAATAGCGTTTGCAGATGTCTACGTATCGTAGCAAGAGATCTCTACTGCTACATAAATCGCGATATCGCATCTCATTTATATGTTTCGTGATAAGATATAATATTCATTGCGAAGTGTCATGTATACCTCGTATTCACTTCAAAAAATGTAAATGCGACGTTTCCATCCTAGGAAATAGCGTTTGCAGATGTCTACGTATCGTAGCAAAAGAGTCCTAACGCTTCTTAAAACGGGATGTCACATTTCATTTCTATGTTTGGTGATAAGATATAATATTCATTGCGAAGTGTCATGTATACCTCGTATTCACTCCAAACGAATGTAAATGCAACACTTCCTTGCTAGAAAATAGCGTTTGCAGATGCTTGAGTGTCGTAGCAATAGGGTTCTAATGCTCCTTAGACCGCGATATCGCATCTCATTTCTATGTTTCGTGATAAGTTATAATATTCATTCCGAAGAGTCATGTATACCTCGAATTCACTTCTAAAGAATGTAAATGCGACACTTCCATGCTAGGAAATAGCGATTGCAGATATCTCCGCATCGAGGCAATAGGGTTCTAATGCTTCTTAAAACGCGATGTCGCATCTCACTTCTATGTTACGTGATAAGATATAATATTCATTGCGAAGTGTCATGTATACCTCCTATTCACTCCAAACGAATGTAACTGCGACAGTTCCTTTCTAGGAAATAGCGTCTGCAGATGTCTACGCATCGAGGCAGTAGATTTCTAATGCTTCTTAAAACGCGAAATCGCATCTCATTTCTATGTTTCGTGATAAGATATAATGTTCATTGCGAAGTGTCATGTATACCTCGTATTCACTTCAAACGAATGTAAATGCGACTATACCTTGCTAAGAAATAGCGTTTGCAGATGCCTACATATCGTAGCAATAGAGCTCTGATGCTTCTTAGATCGCGATATCGCATCTCATTTCTATGTATCGTGATAAGATATAATGTTCATTGCGAAGTGTCATGTATACCTCGTATTCACTTCAAGAGAATGTAAATGCGAATCTCCCATGCTAGGAAATAGCGTTTGCAGATGCCTACGTATCGTAGCAATAGCGTTCTAATGCTTCTTAAATCGCGATATCGCATCTCATTTTTATGTTTCGTGATAAGTTATAATATTCATTGCGAAGTGACATGTACACCTCGTATTCACTACAAAAGAATGTAAATGCGACACTTCCATGCTAGGAAGTAGCGTCTGCAGATGTCTACGTGTCGAGGCAATAGAGATCTAATGCTTCTTAAAACGCGATATCGCATCTCACTTCTATGTTTCATGGTAAGATATAATATTCATTGCGAAGTGTCATGTATACGTCCTAGTCACTTCAAAAAAATGTAAGTGCCACACTTCCATGCTAGGAAATAGCGTTTGCAGATGCCTACGTATCGTAGCAATAGAGTTCTAATGCTTCTTAAATCGCGATGTCGCATCTCATTTCTATGTTACATGATAAGATATAATATTCATTGCGAAGTGTCATGTATACCTCGTATTCACTTCAACAGAATGTAAATGCGACTATTGCTTGCTAGGAAATTGCGTTTGCAGATGTCTAGGTATCGTAGCAATAGTGTTCTAGTGCTACTTAAATTGCGATATCGCATCTCATTTATATGTTTCATGATGAGATATAATATTCATTGCGAAGTGTCATGTATACCTCGTGTTCAGTACAAAAGATCGTAAATGCGACACATCCATGCTAGGAAATAGCGTCTGCAGATGTCTACGCGTCGAGGCAATAGAGTTCTAATGCTTCTTAGATCGCGATATCGCATCTCATTTCTATGTTTCGTGATAAGTTATAATATTCATTCCGAAAGTGTCATGTAAACCTCGAATTCACTTCAAAGAAATGTAAATGCGACACTTCCATGCAAGGAAATAGCGTTTGCAAATATCTCCGCATCGATGCAATAGGGTTATAATGCTTCCTAAAACGCGCTATCGCTTCTCACTCCTATGTTACATGATAAGATATAATGTTCATTGCGAAGTGTCATGTATACCTCGTATTCACTTCAGAAGAAGGTAAATGCGAATCTTCCTTGCTAGGAAATAGCGTTTGCAGATGTCTACGTATCGTAGCAATAGAGTTCTAATGCTCCTCAAAACGCGATATCGCATCTCATTTCTATGCTTCATGATAAGATATAATATTCATTGCGAAGTGTCATGTATACCTCGTATTCACTTCAAAGGAATGTAAGTGCGACACCTCCATGCTAGGAAATAGCGTCTGCAGATGTGTCCGCATCGAGGCCATAGAGTTCTAATGCTTCTTAAAACGCGATATCGCATCCCTCTTCTATGTTTCCTGATAAGATATAATATTCATTACGAAGTGTCATGTACACATCGTATTCTCTCCAAACGAATGTAAATGCGACACTTCCTTGCTCGGAAATAGCGTTTGCAGATTTCTCCGCATCGAGGCCATAGAGTTCTAATGCTTCTTGAACTGCGATATTGCATCTCTCTTCTATGTTTCATGATAAGATATAATATTCATTGCGAAGTGTCATGTATACATCGCGTTCACTCCAAACGAATGTAAATGCAACACTTCCTTGCTAGGAAATGGCGTATTCAGATGTCCACGTATCGTAGCAATAGAGTTGTAATGCTACTTAAATCGCGATATCGCAACTCATTTCTACGTTTCGTCATAAGATATAATATTCATTGCGAAGTGTCATGTACACGTCGTATTCACTTCAAAAGAATGTAAGTGCGACACTTCCATGCTAGAGAATAGCGTTTGCAGATGTCTCCGCATCCAGGCCATAGATTTCTAATGCTTCTTAAAACGCGATATCGCATCTCTCTTCTACGTTTCATGATAAGATATAATATTCATTGCGAAGTGTCATGTATACCTCGTATTCACTTCAAAAGAATGTAAGTGCGTCTATTGCTTACTAGGAAATAGCGTTTGCAGATGTCTACGTATCGTAGCAAGAGATCTCTACTGCTACATAAATCGCGATATCGCATCTCATTTATATGTTTCGTGATAAGATATAATATTCATTGCGAAGTGTCATGTATACCTCGTATTCACTTCAAAAAATGTAAATGCGACGTTTCCATCCTAGGAAATAGCGTTTGCAGATGTCTACGTATCGTAGCAAAAGAGTCCTAACGCTTCTTAAAACGGGATGTCACATTTCATTTCTATGTTTGGTGATAAGATATAATATTCATTGCGAAGTGTCATGTATACCTCGTATTCACTCCAAACGAATGTAAATGCAACACTTCCTTGCTAGAAAATAGCGTTTGCAGATGCTTGAGTGTCGTAGCAATAGGGTTCTAATGCTCCTTAGACCGCGATATCGCATCTCATTTCTATGTTTCGTGATAAGTTATAGTATTCATTCCGAAGAGTCATGTATACCTCGAATTCACTTCTAAAGAATGTAAATGCGACACTTCCATGCTAGGAAATAGCGATTGCAGATATCTCCGCCTCGAGGCAATAGGGTTCTAATGCTTCTTAAAACGCGATGTCGCATCTCACTTCTATGTTACGTGATAAGATATAATATTCATTGCGAAGTGTCATGTATACCTCCTATTCACTCCAAACGAATGTAACTGCGACAATTCCTTTCTAGGAAATAGCGTCTGCGGATGTCTACGCATCGAGGCAGTAGATTTCTAATGCTTCTTAAAACGCGAAATCGCATCTCACTTCTATGTTTCATGATAAGATACAATATTCATTGCGAAGTGTCATGTATACCTCGTATTCACTTCAAAAGAATGTCAATGCGATACTTCCATGCTAGGAAATAGCGTTTGCAGATGTCTCCGCATCGAGGCCATAGAGTTCTAGTGCTCCTTAAAACGCGATTACGCACCTCACTTTTATGTTTCATTATAAGATATAATATTCATTGCGAAGTGTCATGTATACCTCGTATTCACTTCAAAAGAATGTAAGTGCGACACCTCCATGCTAGGAAATAGCGTTTGCAGATGTCTCGGCATCAAGGCCATAGGGTTCTAATGCTTCTTAAAACGCGATATCGCATATCTCTTCTATGTTTCATGATAAGATATAATATTCACTGCGAAGTGTCATGTATACCTCGTATTCACTTCAAAAGAATGTAAATGCGACCATTGCTTGCTAGGAAATAGAGTTTGCAGATGTCTACGTATCGTAGCAATAGAGTTCTAATGCTACATAAATCGCGATATCGCATCTCATTTAAATGTTTGGTGACAAGATATAATATTCTTTGCGGTGTGTCATGTATACCTCCTATTCACTCCAAACAAATGTAAATGCGACGTTTCCATCCTAGGAAATAGCCTTTGCAGATGTCTACGTATCGTAGAAAAAGAGTCGTAATGCTTCTTAAAACGCGATATCGCATCTCACTTCTATGTTTCATGATAAGATATAATATTCATTGCAAAGTGTCATGTATACCTCGTATTCACTTCAAAAGAATGTAAATGCGAATCTTCCTTGCTAGGAAATAGCGTTTGCAGATATCTATGTATCGTAGCAATAGAGTTCTAATGCTTCTCAAAACGTGATATCGCATCTCAATTCTATGCTTCGTGATAAGATATAATATTCATGGCGAAGTGTCATGTACACCTCGCATTCACTACAAAAGAATGTAAATGCGACGCATCCACGCTAGGAAATAGCGTCTGCAGATGTCTACGCGTCGAGGCAATAGAGTTCTAATGCTTCTTAAAACGCGATATCGCATCTCACTTCTATGTTTCATGATAAGATATAATGTTCATTGCGAAGTGTCACGTATACCTCGTATTCACTTCAGAAGAAGGTAAATGCGAATCTTCCTTGCTAGGAAATAGCGTTTGCAGATGTCTACGTATCGTAGCAATAGAGTTCTAATGCTCCTCAAAACGCGATATCGCATCTCATTTCTATGCTTCATGATAAGATATAATATTCATTGCGAAGTGTCATGTATACCTCGTATTCACTTCAAAGGAATGTAAGTGCGACACCTCCATGCTAGGAAATAGCGTTTGCAGATGTCTCCGCATCGAGGCTATAGAGTTCTAATGCTTCTGAAAACGCGATATTGCATCTCATTTCTATGTTTCCTGATAAGATATAATATTCATTGCGAAGTGTCATGTACACCTCGTATTCACTCCAAACGAATGTAAATGCGACACTTCCATGCAAGGAAATAGCGTTTGCAAATATCTCCGCATCGATGCCATAGAGTTCTAATGCTTCCTAGATCGCGATATCGCATCTCATTTCTATGTTTCGTGATAAGTTATAATATTCATTCCGAAAGTGTCATGTAAACCTCGAATTCACTTCAAAGAAATGTAAATGCGACACTTCCATGCAAGGAAATAGCGTTTGCAAATATCTCCGCATCGATGCAATAGGGTTATAATGCTTCCTAAAACGCGCTATCGCATCTCACTCCTATGTTACATGATAAGATATAATGTTCATTGCGAAGTGTCATGTATACCTCGTATTCACTTCAAAAGAATGTAAACGCATCTTCCTTGCTAGGAAATAGCGTTTCCAGATATCTATGTATCGTAGCAATAGAGTTCTAATGCTTCTCAAAACGCGATATCGCATCTCAATTCTATGCTTCGTGATAAGATATAATATTCATGGCGAAGTGTCATGTACACCTCGCATTCACTACAAAAGAATGTAAATGCGACACTTCCATGCAAGGAAATAGCGTTTCCAAATATCTCCGCATCGATGCAATAGGGTTATAATGCTTCCTAAAACGCGCTATCGCATCTCACTCCTATGTTACATGATAAGATATAATGTTCATTGCGAAGTGTCATGTATACCTCGTATTCTCTTCAAAAGAATGTAAACGCATCTTCCTTGCTAGGAAATAGCGTTTCCAGATATCTATGTATCGTAGCAATAGTGTTCTAATGCTTCTCAAAACGCGATATCGTATCTCACTTCTATGTTTCATGAGAAGGTATAATGTTCTTTGCGAAGTGTCGTGTATACCTCGTATTCACTTCAAAAGAATGTAAATGCGAATCTTCCTTGCTAGGAAAAAGCGTTTGCAGATGCCTACGTATCGTAGCAATAAGGTTGTAATGCTACTTAAATCGCGATATCGCAACTCATTTCTGCGTTTCGTGATAAGATATAATATTTATTGCGAAGTGTCATGTACACCTCGTATTCACTTCAAAAGAATGTAAATGCGACACTTGGAGGCTAGGAAATAGCGTCTGCAGATGTGTCCGCATCGAGGCCATAGAGTTCTAATGCTTCTTAAAACGCGATATCGCATCTCTCTTCTACGTTTCATGATAAGATATAATATTCATTGCGAAGTGTCATGTACACCTCGTATTCACTTCAAAAGAATGTAAATGCGACACTTCCATGCAAGGAAATAGCGTTTGCAAATATCTCCGCATCGATGCCATAGAGTTCTAATGCTTCTTAGATCGCGATATCGCATCTCATTTCTATGTTTCGTGATAAGTTATAATATTCATTCCGAAAGTGTCATGTAAACCTCGAATTCACTTCAAAGAAATGTAAATGCGACACTTCCATGCAAGGAAATAGCGTTTGCAAATATCTCCGCATCGATGCAATAGGGATATAATGCTTCCTAAAACGCGCTATCGCATCTCACTCCTATGTTACATGATAAGATATAATGTTCATTGCGAAGTGTCATGTATACCTCGTATTCACTTCAAAAGAATGTAAACGCATCATCCTTGCTAGGAAATAGCGTTTCCAGATATCTATGTATCGTAGCAATAGAGTTCTAATGCTTCTCAAAACGCGATATCGCATCTCATTTCTATGCTTCGTGATAAGATATAATATTCATGGCGAAGTGTCATGTACACCTCGCATTCACTACAAAAGAATGTAAATGCGACACCTCCATGCTAGGAAATAGCGTTTGCAGATGTCTCCGCATCGAGGCCATAGAGTTCTAATGCTTCTGAAAACGCGATATTGCATCTCATTTCTATGTTTCCTGATAAGATATAATATTCATTGCGAAGTGTCATGTACACCTCGTATTCACTCCAAACGAATGTAAATGCGACACTTCCTTGCTTGGAAATTGCGTTTGCAGATGTCTCCGCATCGAGGCCATAGAGTTCTAATGCTTCTTGAACCGCGATATCGCATCTCATTTCTATGCTTCATGATAAGATATAGTATTCATTGCGAAGTGTCATGTATACCTCGTATTCACTTCAAAGGAATGTAAGTGCGACACTTCCATGCTAGAGAATAGCGTTTGCAGATGTCTCCGCATCCAGGCCATAGATTTCTAATGCTTCTTAAAACGCGATATCGCATCTCATTTCTATGCTTCATGATAGGATATAATATTCATCGCGAAGTGTCATGTATACCTCGTATTCACTTCAAAAGAATGTAAGTGCGACTATTGCTTACTAGGAAATAGCGTTTGCAGATGTCTACGTATCGTAGCAATAGAGTTCTACTGCTACATAAATCGCGATATCGCATCTCATTTATATGTTTCGTGATAAGATATAATATTCATTGCGAAGTGTCATGTATACCTCGTATTCACTTCAAAAAAATGTAAATGCGACACTTCCTTGCTAGGAAATAACGTTTGCAGATGTCTACGTATCGAGGCAGTAGTGCTCTAATGCTTCTTAAAACGCGATATCGCATCTCATTTCTATGTTTGATGATAAGATATAATATCCACTCCGAAGTGTCATGTATACCTCGTATTCACTTCAAATGAATGTAAATGCGACTATTGCTTGCTAGGAAATAGCTTTTGCAGATGTCTACGCGGCGAGGCAATAGAGTTCTAATGCTTCTTAAAACGCGATATCGCATCTCACTTCTATGTTCCATGGTAAGATATAATATTCATTGCGAAGTGTCATGTATACCTCGTAGTCACTTCAAAAAAATGTAAGTGCCACACTTCCATGCTAGGAAATAGCGTTTGCAGATGCCTACGTATCGTAGCAATAGAGTTCTAATGCTTCTTAAATCGCGATGTCGCATCTCATTTCTATGTTACATGATAAGATATAATATTCATTGCGAAGTGTCATGTATACCTCGTATTCACTTCAACAGAATGCAAATGCGACTATTGCTTGCTAGGAAATTGCGTTTGCAGATGTCTAGGTATCGTAGCAATAGAGTTCTAGTGCTACTTAAATTGCGATATCGCATCTCATTTATATGTTTCATGATGAGATATAATATTCATTGCGAAGTGTCATGTATACCTCGTGTTCAGTACAAAAGATCGTAAATGCGACACTTCCATGCTAGGAAATAGCGTCTGCAGATGTCTGCGCGTCGAGGCAATAGTGCTCTAATGCTTCTTAAAACGCGATATCGCATCTCATTTCTATGTTTGATGATAAGATATAATATCCACTCCGAAGTGTCATGTATACCTCGTATTCACTTCAAATGAATGTAAATGCGACTATTGCTTGCTAGGAAATAGCTTTTGCAGATGTCTACGCGTCGAGGCAATAGAGTTCTAATGCTTCTTAAAACGCGATATCGCATCACTCTTCTATGTTTCATGATAAGAAATAATATTCATTGCGAAGTGTCATGTATACATCGTATTCACTTCAAAGGAATGTAAATACGACTACTGCTTGCTAGGAAATAGCTTTTGCAGATGTCTACGCGTCGAGGCAATAGATTTCTAATGCTTCTTAAAACGCGATATCGCATCTCTCTTCTATGTTTCATGATAAGAAAAAATATTCATTGCGAAGTGTCATGTACACCTCGTATTCACTTCAAAGGAATGTAAATACGACTACTGCTTGCTAGGAAATAGCGTTTGCAGATGTCTAGGTATCGTAGCAATAGAGTTCTAGTGCTACTTAAATCGCGATATCGCATCTCATTTATATGTTTCATGATAAGATATAATATTCATTGCAAAGTGTCATGTATACCTCGTATTTACTTCAAATGAATGTAAATGCGACATTTCCTTGCTAGGAAATAGCGTTTGCAGATGTCCGCGGACCGAGGCAATAGACCTCTAATGCTTCTTAAAACGTGATGTCGCATCATATTTCTGTGTTTCATGATAAGACATAATATCCATTGCGAAATGTCATGTATACCTCGTATTCACATCAAAAGAATGTAAATGCGACACTTCCTTGCTAGGAAATGGAGTTTGCAGATTTCTACGAATCGAGGCAATAGTGCTCTAATGCTTCTTAAAACGCGATATCGCATCTCATTTCTATGTTTGATGATAAGATATAATATCCACTCCGAAGTGTCATGTATACCTCGTATTCGCTTCAAATGAATGTAAATGCGACTATTGCTTGCTAGGAAATAGCTTTTGCAGATGTCTACGCGTCGAGGCAATAGAGTTCTAATGCTTCTTAAAAGGCGATATCGCATCTCTCTTCTATGTTTCATGATAAGAAATAATATTCATTGCGAAGTGTCATGTACACCTCGTATTCACTTCAAAGGAATGTAAATACGACTACTGCTTGCTAGGAAATAGCGTTTGCAGATGTCTAGGTATCGTAGCAATAGAGCTCGAATGCTCCTCAAAACGCGATATCGCATCTCATTTCTATGCTTCATGATAAGATATAATATTCATTGCGAAGTGTCATGTATACCTCGTATTCACTTCAAAAGCATGTAAGTGCGACTATTGCTTACTAGGAAATAGCGTTTGCAGATGTCTACGTATCGTAGCAAGAGAGTTCTACTGCTACATAAATCGCGAGATCGCATCTCATTTATATGTTTCGTGATAAGATATAATATTCATTGCGAAGTGTCATGTATACCTCGTATTCACTTCAAAAAATGTAAATGCGACGTTTCCATCCTAGGAAATAGCGTTTGCAGATGTCTACGTATCGTAGCAAAAGAGTCCTAATGCTTCTTAAAACGAGATGTCACATTTCATTTCTATGTTTTGTGATAAGATATAATATTCATTGCAAAGTGTCATGTATACCTCGTATTCTCTCCAAACGAATGTAAATGCGACACTTCCTTGCTCGGAAATAGCGTCTGCAGATGTCTATGCGTCGAGGCAATAGAGTTCTAATGCTTCTTAAAACGCGATATCGCATCTCAATTCTATGTCACATGAGAAGATATAATGTTCATTGCGAAGTGTCATGTATACCTCGTATTCACTTCAAAAGAGTGTAAATGCGACTACTCCTTCCTAGGAAATAGCGTATTCAGATGTCTACGTATCGTAGCAATAAAGTTCTAATGCTTCTTAAAACGCGATATCGCATCTCACTTCTATGTTTCATGATAAGATATAATATTCATTGCGGAGTGTCATGTATACCTCGTATTCACCTCAAAAGAATGTAAATGCGACTATTCCTTTCTAGGGCATAGCGTTTGCATATGCCTACATATCGTAGCAATAGAGTACTAATGCTTCTTAGATCGCGATATCGCATCTCATTTCTATGTTTCGTGATAAGTTATAATATTCATTCCGAAGTGTCATGTACACCTCGTATTCACTTCAAAAGAAAGTAAATGCGACTATTGCTTGCTAGGAAATAGCGTTTGCAGATGTCTACGTATCGTAGCAATATAGTTCTAATGCTACTTAGATCGCGATATCGCAACTCATTTCTATGTTTCGTGATAAGTTATAATATTCATTCCGAAGTGTCATGTACACCTCGTACTCACTTCAAAACAAAGTAAATGCGACTATTGCTTGCTAGGAAATAGCGTTTGCAGATGTCTACGTATCATAGCAATATAGTTCTAATGCTACTTAAATCCCGATATCGCATCCCACTTATATGTTTCGTGATAAGATATAATATTCATTGCGAAGTGTCATGTATACCTCGTATTCACTTCAAGAGAATGTAAATGCGAATCTTCCTTGCTAGGAAATAGCGTTTGCAGATACCTATGTATCGTAGCAATAGAGTTCTAATGCTTCTCAAAACGCGATATCGCATCTCATTTCTATGCTTCGTGATAAAATATAATATTCATTGGGAAGTGTCATGTATACCTCGTATTTACTTCAAAAGAATGTAAGTGCGACACTTTCATGCTAGGAAATAGCGTTTGCAGATGTCTCCGCATCGAGGCCATATAGTTCTAATGCTTCATAAATTGCGATATCGCATCTCTCTTCTATGTTTCATGACAAGATATAATATTCATTGCGAATTGTCATGTATACCTCGTGTTCACTACAAAAGAATGTAAATGCGACACTTCCATGCTAGGAAATAGCGTCTGCAGATGTCTACGCGTCGAGGCAATAGAGTTTTAATGCTTCTTAAAACGCGATATCGCATCTCAATTCTATGTCACATGATAAGATATAATGTTCATTGCGAAGTGTCACGTATACCTCGTATTCACTTCAAGAGAAGGTAAATGCGAATCTTCCTTGCTAGGAAGTAGCGTTTGTAGATGCCTACGTATTGTAGCAATAGAGTTCTAATGCTTCTCAAAACGCGATATCGCATCTCATTTCTATGTTTCCTGATAAGATATAATATTCATTGCGAAGTGTCATGTACACCTCGTACTCACTTCAAAAGAAAGTGAATGCGACTATTGCTTGCTAGGAAATAGCGTTTGCAGATGTCTACGTATCATAGCAATATAGTTCTAATGCTACATAAATCCCGATATCGCATCCCACTTATATGTTTCGTGATAAGATATAATATTCATTGCGAAGTGTCATGTATACCTCGTATTCACTTCAAGAGAATGTAAATGCGAATCTTCCTTGCTAGGAAATAGCGTTTGCAGATACCTATGTATCGTAGCAATAGAGTTCTAATGCTTCTCAAAACGCGATATCGCATCTTATTTCTATGCTTCGTGATAAAATATAATATTCATTGGGAAGTGTCATGTATACCTCGTATTTACTTCAAAAGAATGTAAGTGCGACACTTTCATGCTAGGAAATAGCGTTTGCAGATGTCTCCGCATCGAGGCCATATAGTTCTAATGCTTCATAAATTGCGATATCGCATCTCTCTTCTATGTTTCCTGATAAGATATAATATTCATTGCGAAGTGTCATGTACACCTCGTATTCACTTCAAAAGAATGTAAATGCGACACTTCCATGCTAGGAAATAGCGTCTGCAGATGTCTATGCGTCGAGGCAATAGAGTTCTAATGCTTCTTAAAATGCGATATCGCATCTCTCTTCTATGTTTCGTGATAAGATATAATATTCACTGCGAGGTGTCATGTACACCTCGTATTCACTTCAAAAGAATGTAAATATGACACTTCCTTACTAGCAACTAGTGTATTCAGATGTCTACGTATCGTAGCAATAGAGTTCTAATGCTACTTAACTCGGGATATCGCATCACATTTCTATGTTTCGTGATAAGATATAATATTCTTTGCGAATGGTCATGTATACCTTGTATTCACTTCAAAATAATGTAAATGCGACTATTGCTTGCTAGGAAATAGCGTTTGCAGATGTCTACGTATCGTAGCACTAGCGTTCTAATGCTACTTAAATCGCGATATGACACCTCATTTATATGTATCGTGATAGGATATAATATTCATTGCGAAGTGTCATGTATACATCGTAATCACTTCAAAATAATGCAAGTGCGACACTTCCATGCTAGGAAATAGCGTTTGCAGATGTCGCCGCATCGAGGCCATAGAGTTCTAATGCTTCTTAGAACGCGATATCGCATCTCTCTTCTATGTTTCATGATAAGATATAATATTCATTGCGAAGTGTCATGTACACCTCGTATTCACTTCAAAAGAATGTAAATGCGACACTTCCATGCTAGCAGATAGCGTCTGCAGATGTCTACGCGTCGAGGCAGAAGGTTCTAATGCTTCTTAAAACGCGATATCGCATCTCACTTCTATGATTCATGATAAGATATAATATTCATTGCGAAGTGTCATGTGTACCTCGTATTCACGTCAAAAGAATGTAGATGCGGCTATTGCTTGCTAGGAAATAGCGTTTGCAGATGCCTAGGTATCGTAGCAATATAGTTCTAATGATTCTTCAAACGCGATATCGCATCTCACTTCTATGTTTCATGATAAGATATAATATTCATTGCGGAGTGTCATGTATACCTCGTATTCACTTCAGAGGAATGTAAGTGCAACACTTCCATGCTAGGAAATAGCGTTTGCAGATGTCTCCGCATCGAGGCCATAGAATTCTAATGCTTCTTAAAACGCGATATCGCATCCCTCTTCTGTGTTTCATGATAAAATAAAAGATTCATTGCGAAGTGTCATGTATACCTCGCATTCACTACAAAAGAATGAAAATGCGACACTTCCATGCTAGGAAATAGCGTCTGCAGATGTCTACGCGTCGAGGCAATAGAGTTCTAATGATTCTTAGATCGAGATATCGCATCACATTTCTATGTTCCATTATAAGATATAATATTCATTGCGAAGTGTCATGTACACCTCGCATTCACATCAAAAGAATGTAAATGCGACTATTCCTTGCTTGGGCATAGCGTTTGCAGATGCCTACGTATCGTAGCAATAGGGTTCTAATGCTTCTTAGATCGAGATATCGCATCACATTTCTATGTTCCATTATAAGATATAATATTCATTGCGAAGTGTCATGTATACCTCGCATTCACATCAAAAGAATGTAAATGCGACTATTCCTTGCTTGGGCATAGCGTTTGCAGATGCCTACGTATCGTAGCAATAGAGTTCTAATGCTTCTTAGATCGCGATATCGCATCTCATTCCTATGTTCCGTGATAAGTTATAACATTCATTCCGAAGTATCATGTAAACCTCGAATTCACTTCAAAAGAATGTAAATGCGACTATTGCTTGCTAGGAAATAGCGTTTGCAGATGCCTACGTATCGTAGCAATAGAGTTATAATGCTTCTTATATCGCGATATCGCATCTCATTTCTATGTTTCATGATAAGTTATAATATTCATTACGAAGTGTCATGTATACCTCGAATTCACTTCAAAAGAATGTAAATGCGACTATTACTTGCTAGGAAATAGCGTATTCAGATGTCTACGAATTGTAGCGATAGAGTTCTAATGCTACTTAAATAGCGATATCGCATCCCATTTCTATGTTTCGTGAGAAGATATAATATTCATTGCGAGGTGTCATGTACACCTCGCATTCACTTCAAAAGAATGTAAATGCGACACTTCCTTGCTAGGAAATAGCGTATTCAGATGTCTACGTATCGTAGCAATAGAGTTCTAATGCTTCTGAAAACGCGATATCGCATCTCATTTCTATGTTTCCTGATAAGATATAATATTCATCGCGAATTGTCATGTATACCTCGTACTCACTTCAAAAGAATGTAAGTGCGAAAATTCCATGCTAGGAAATAGCGTTTGCTGATGTCTCCGCATCGATGCCATAGAGTTCTAATGCTTCTTAAAACGCGATATCGCGTCTCTCTCCTATGCTTCATGATAAGTTATAATATTCATTCCGAAGTGTCATGTAAACCTCGAATTCATTTCAAAAGAATGTATGTGCGACTATTGCTTGCAAGGAAATAGCGTTTGCAGATGTCTACGTATCGTAGCAATAGAATTCTAATGCTTCTCAGAACGCGATATCGCATCTCATTTCTATGTTTCCTGATAAGATATAATATTCATTGCGAAGTGTCATGTACACCTCGTATTCACTTCAAAAGAATGTAAATGCGACACTTCCATGCTAGGAAATAGCGTCTGCAGATGTCTATGCGTCGAGGCAATAGAGTTCTAATGCTTCTTAAAACGCGATATCGCATCTCACTTCTATGTTTCATGATAAGATGTAATATTCATTGCGAAGTGTCATGTATACCTCGTATTCTCTTCAAGAGAATGTAAATGCGAATCTTCCTTGCAAGGAAATAGCGCTTGCAGATGTCTCCGCATCGAGGCCATAGAGTTTTAATGCTTCTTACAACGCGATATCGCATCTCATTTCTATGTTTCGTGATAAGATATAATATCACTGCGAGGTGTCATGTACACCTCGTATTCACTTCAAAGGAATGTAAATGCGACTATTGCTTGCTAGGAAATAGCGTTTGCAGATGTCTACGTATCGTAGCACTAGCGTTCTAATGCTACTTAAATCGCGATATGACACCTCATTTATATGTATCGTGATAAGATATAATATTCATTACGAGGTGTCATGCATACATCGCATTCGCTTCAAAATAATGCAAGTGCGACACTTCCATGCTAGGAAATAGCGTTTGCAGATGTCGCCGCATCGAGGCCACAGAGTTCTAATGCTTCTTAGAACGCGATATCGCATCTCTGTTCTATGTTTCATGATAACATATAATATTCATTGCGAAGTGTCATGTACACCTCGTATTCACTTCAAAAAATGTAAATGCGACGTTTCCATCCTAGGAAATAGCGTTTGCAGATGTCTACGTATCGTAGCAAAAGAGTCCTAATGCTTCTTAAAACGAGATGTCACATTTCATTTCTATGTTTTGTGATAAGATATAATATTCATTGCAAAGTGTCATGTATACCTCGTATTCTCTCCAAACGAATGTAAACGCGACACTTCCTTGCTCGGAAATAGCGTCTGCAGATGTCTATGCATCGAGGCAATAGAGTTCTAATGCTTCTTAAAACGCGATATCGCATCTCAATTCTATGTCACATGAGAAGATATAATGTTCATTGCGAAGTGTCATGTATACCTCGTATTCACTTCAAAAGAGTGTAAATGCGACTACTCCTTCCTAGGAAATAGCGTATTCAGATGTCTACGTATCGTAGCAATAAAGTTCTAATGCTTCTTAAAACGCGATATCGCATCTCACTTCTATGTTTCATGATAAGATATAATATTCATTGCGGAGTGTCATGTATACCTCGTATTCACCTCAAAAGAATGTAAATGCGACTATTCCTTTCTAGGGCATAGCGTTTGCATATGCCTACATATCGTAGCAATAGAGTACTAATGCTTCTTAGATCGCGATATCGCATCTCATTTCTATGTTTCGTGATAAGTTATAATATTCATTCCGAAGTGTCATGTACACCTCGTATTCACTTCAAAAGAAAGTAAATGCGACTATTGCTTGCTAGGAAATAGCGTTTGCAGATGTCTACGTATCGTAGCAATATAGTTCTAATGCTACTTAGATCGCGATATCGCAACTCATTTCTATGTTTCGTGATAAGTTATAATATTCATTCCGAAGTGTCATGTACACCTCGTACTCACTTCAAAAGAAAGTAAATGCGACTATTGCTTGCTAGGAAATAGCGTTTGCAGATGTCTACGTATCATAGCAATATAGTTCTAATGCTACTTAAATCCCGATATCGCATCCCACTTATATGTTTCGTGATAAGATATAATATTCATTGCGAAGTGTCATGTATACCTCGTATTCACTTCAAGAGAATGTAAATGCGAATCTTCCTTGCTAGGAAATAGCGTTTGCAGATACCTATGTATCGTAGCAATAGAGTTCTAATGCTTCTCAAAACGCGATATCGCATCTCATTTCTATGCTTCGTGATAAAATATAATATTCATTGGGAAGTGTCATGTATACCTCGTATTTACTTCAAAAGAATGTAAGTGCGACACTTTCATGCTAGGAAATAGCGTTTGCAGATGTCTCCGCATCGAGGCCATATAGTTCTAATGCTTCATAAATTGCGATATCGCATCTCTCTTCTATGTTTCATGATAAGATATAATATTCATTGCGAATTGTCATGTATACCTCGTGTTCACTACAAAAGAATGTAAATGCGACACTTCCATGCTAGGAAATAGCGTCTGCAGATGTCTACGCGTCGAGGCAATAGAGTTTTAATGCTTCTTAAAACGCGATATCGCATCTCAATTCTATGTCACATGATAAGATATAATGTTCATTGCGAAGTGTCACGTATACCTCGTATTCACTTCAAGAGAAGGTAAATGCGAATCTTCCTTGCTAGGAAGTAGCGTTTGTAGATGCCTACGTATTGTAGCAATAGAGTTCTAATGCTTCTCAAAACGCGAAATCGCATCTCATTTCTATGTTTCCTGATAAAGATATAATATTCATTGCGAAGTGTCATGTACACCTCGTACTCACTTCAAAGAAAGTGAATGCGACTATTGCTTGCTAGGAAATAGCGTTTGCAGATGTCTACGTATCATAGCAATATAGTTCTAACGCTACATAAATCCCGATATCGCATCCCACTTATATGTTTCGTGATAAGATATAATATTCATTGCGAAGTGTCATGTATACCTCGTATTCACTTCAAGAGAATGTAAATGCGAATCTTCCTTGCTAGGAAATAGCGTTTGCAGATACCTATGTATCGTAGCAATAGAGTTCTAATGCTTCTCAAAACGCGATATCGCATCTCATTTCTATGCTTCGTGATAAAATATAATATTCATTGGGAAGTGTCATGTATACCTCGTATTTACTTCAAAAGAATGTAAGTGCGACACTTTCATGCTAGGAAATAGCGTTTGCAGATGTCTCCGCATCGAGGCCATATAGTTCTAATGCTTCATAAATTGCGATATCGCATCTCTCTTCTATGTTTCCTGATAAGATATAATATTCATTGCGAAGTGTCATGTACACCTCGTATTCACTTCAAAAGAATGTAAATGCGACACTTCCATGCTAGGAAATAGCGTCTGCAGATGTCTATGCGTCGAGGCAATAGAGTTCTAATGCTTCTTAAAATGCGATATCGCATCTCTCTTCTATGTTTCGTGATAAGATATAATATTCACTGCGAGGTGTCATGTACACCTCGTATTCACTTCAAAGAATGTAAATATGACACTTCCTTACTAGCAACTAGTGTATTCAGATGTCTACGTATCGTAGCAATAGAGTTCTAATGCTACTTAACTCGGGATATCGCATCACATTTCTATGTTTCGTGATAAGATATAATATTCTTTGCGAATGGTCATGTATACCTTGTATTCACTTCAAAATAATGTAAATGCGACTATTGCTTGCTAGGAAATAGCGTTTGCAGATGTCTACGTATCGTAGCACTAGCGTTCTAATGCTACTTAAATCGCGATATGACACCTCATTTATATGTATCGTGATAGGATATAATATTCATTGCGAAGTGTCATGTATACATCGTAATCACTTCAAAATAATGCAAGTGCGACACTTCCATGCTAGGAAATAGCGTTTGCAGATGTCGCCGCATCGAGGCCATAGAGTTCTAATGCTTCTTAGAACGCGATATCGCATCTCTCTTCTATGTTTCATGATAAGATATAATATTCATTGCGAAGTGTCATGTACACCTCGTATTCACTTCAAAAGAATGTAAATGCGACACTTCCATGCTAGCAGATAGCGTCTGCAGATGTCTACGCGTCGAGGCAGAAGGTTCTAATGCTTCTTAAAACGCGATATCGCATCTCACTTCTATGATTCATGATAAGATATAATATTCATTGCGAAGTGTCATGTGTACCTCGTATTCACGTCAAAAGAATGTAGATGCGGCTATTGCTTGCTAGGAAATAGCGTTTGCAGATGCCTAGGTATCGTAGCAATATAGTTCTAATGATTCTTCAAACGCGATATCGCATCTCACTTCTTTGTTTCATGATAAGATATAATATTCATTGCGGAGTGTCATGTATACCTCGTATTCACTTCAGAGGAATGTAAGTGCAACACTTCCATGCTAGGAAATAGCGTTTGCAGATGTCTCCGCATCGAGGCCATAGAATTCTAATGCTTCTTAAAACGCGATATCGCATCCCTCTTCTGTGTTTCATGATAAAATAAAAGATTCATTGCGAAGTGTCATGTATACCTCGCATTCACTACAAAAGAATGAAAATGCGACACTTCCATGCTAGGAAATAGCGTCTGCAGATGTCTACGCGTCGAGGCAATAGAGTTCTAATGATTCTTAGATCGAGATATCGCATCACATTTCTATGTTCCATTATAAGATATAATATTCATTGCGAAGTGTCATGTACACCTCGCATTCACATCAAAAGAATGTAAATGCGACTATTCCTTGCTTGGGCATAGCGTTTGCAGATGCCTACGTATCGTAGCAATAGGGTTCTAATGCTTCTTAGATCGAGATATCGCATCACATTTCTATGTTCCATTATAAGATATAATATTCATTGCGAAGTGTCATGTATACCTCGCATTCACATCAAAAGAATGTAAATGCGACTATTCCTTGCTTGGGCATAGCGTTTGCAGATGCCTACGTATCGTAGCAATAGAGTTCTAATGCTTCTTAGATCGCGATATCGCATCTCATTCCTATGTTCCGTGATAAGTTATAACATTCATTCCGAAGTATCATGTAAACCTCGAATTCACTTCAAAAGAATGTAAATGCGACTATTGCTTGCTAGGAAATAGCGTTTGCAGATGCCTACGTATCGTAGCAATAGAGTTATAATGCTTCTTATATCGCGATATCGCATCTCATTTCTATGTTTCATGATAAGTTATAATATTCATTACGAAGTGTCATGTATACCTCGAATTCACTTCAAAAGAATGTAAATGCGACTATTACTTGCTAGGAAATAGCGTATTCAGATGTCTACGAATTGTAGCGATAGAGTTCTAATGCTACTTAAATAGCGATATCGCATCCCATTTCTATGTTTCGTGAGAAGATATAATATTCATTGCGAGGTGTCATGTACACCTCGCATTCACTTCAAAAGAATGTAAATGCGACACTTCCTTGCTAGGAAATAGCGTATTCAGATGTCTACGTATCGTAGCAATAGAGTTCTAATGCTTCTGAAAACGCGATATCGCATCTCATTTCTATGTTTCCTGATAAGATATAATATTCATCGCGAATTGTCATGTATACCTCGTACTCACTTCAAAAGAATGTAAGTGCGAAAATTCCATGCTAGGAAATAGCGTTTGCTGATGTCTCCGCATCGATGCCATAGAGTTCTAATGCTTCTTAAAACGCGATATCGCGTCTCTCTCCTATGCTTCATGATAAGTTATAATATTCATTCCGAAGTGTCATGTAAACCTCGAATTCATTTCAAAAGAATGTATGTGCGACTATTGCTTGCAAGGAAATAGCGTTTGCAGATGTCTACGTATCGTAGCAATAGAATTCTAATGCTTCTCAGAACGCGATATCGCATCTCATTTCTATGTTTCCTGATAAGATATAATATTCATTGCGAAGTGTCATGTACACCTCGTATTCACTTCAAAAGAATGTAAATGCGACACTTCCATGCTAGGAAATAGCGTCTGCAGATGTCTATGCGTCGAGGCAATAGAGTTCTAATGCTTCTTAAAACGCGATATCGCATCTCACTTCTATGTTTCATGATAAGATGTAATATTCATTGCGAAGTGTCATGTATACCTCGTATTCTCTTCAAGAGAATGTAAATGCGAATCTTCCTTGCAAGGAAATAGCGCTTGCAGATGTCTCCGCATCGAGGCCATAGAGTTTTAATGCTTCTTACAACGCGATATCGCATCTCATTTCTATGTTTCGTGATAAGATATAATATCACTGCGAGGTGTCATGTACACCTCGTATTCACTTCAAAGGAATGTAAATGCGACTATTGCTTGCTAGGAAATAGCGTTTGCAGATGTCTACGTATCGTAGCACTAGCGTTCTAATGCTACTTAAATCGCGATATGACACCTCATTTATATGTATCGTGATAAGATATAATATTCATTACGAGGTGTCATGCATACATCGCATTCGCTTCAAAATAATGCAAGTGCGACACTTCCATGCTAGGAAATAGCGTTTGCAGATGTCGCCGCATCGAGGCCACAGAGTTCTAATGCTTCTTAGAACGCGATATCGCATCTCTGTTCTATGTTTCATGATAACATATAATATTCATTGCGAAGTGTCATGTATACCTCGTATTCACTTCAAAAAATGTAAATGCGACGTTTCCATCCTAGGAAATAGCGTTTGCAGATGTCTACGTATCGTAGCAAAAGAGTCCTAATGCTTCTTAAAACGAGATGTCACATTTCATTTCTATGTTTTGTGATAAGATATAATATTCATTGCAAAGTGTCATGTATACCTCGTATTCTCTCCAAACGAATGTAAATGCGACACTTCCTTGCTCGGAAATAGCGTCTGCAGATGTCTATGCATCGAGGCAATAGAGTTCTAATGCTTCTTAAAACGCGATATCGCATCTCAATTCTATGTCACATGAGAAGATATAATGTTCATTGCGAAGTGTCATGTATACCTCGTATTCACTTCAAAAGAGTGTAAATGCGACTACTCCTTCCTAGGAAATAGCGTATTCAGATGTCTACGTATCGTAGCAATAAAGTTCTAATGCTTCTTAAAACGCGATATCGCATCTCACTTCTATGTTTCATGATAAGATATAATATTCATTGCGGAGTGTCATGTATACCTCGTATTCACCTCAAAAGAATGTAAATGCGACTATTCCTTTCTAGGGCATAGCGTTTGCATATGCCTACATATCGTAGCAATAGAGTACTAATGCTTCTTAGATCGCGATATCGCATCTCATTTCTATGTTTCGTGATAAGTTATAATATTCATTCCGAAGTGTCATGTACACCTCGTATTCACTTCAAAAGAAAGTAAATGCGACTATTGCTTGCTAGGAAATAGCGTTTGCAGATGTCTACGTATCGTAGCAATATAGTTCTAATGCTACTTAGATCGCGATATCGCAACTCATTTCTATGTTTCGTGATAAGTTATAATATTCATTCCGAAGTGTCATGTACACCTCGTACTCACTTCAAAAGAAAGTAAATGCGACTATTGCTTGCTAGGAAATAGCGTTTGCAGATGTCTACGTATCATAGCAATATAGTTCTAATGCTACTTAAATCCCGATATCGCATCCCACTTATATGTTTCGTGATAAGATATAATATTCATTGCGAAGTGTCATGTATACCTCGTATTCACTTCAAGAGAATGTAAATGCGAATCTTCCTTGCTAGGAAATAGCGTTTGCAGATACCTATGTATCGTAGCAATAGAGTTCTAATGCTTCTCAAAACGCGATATCGCATCTCATTTCTATGCTTCGTGATAAAATATAATATTCATTGGGAAGTGTCATGTATACCTCGTATTTACTTCAAAAGAATGTAAGTGCGACACTTTCATGCTAGGAAATAGCGTTTGCAGATGTCTCCGCATCGAGGCCATATAGTTCTAATGCTTCATAAATTGCGATATCGCATCTCTCTTCTATGTTTCATGATAAGATATAATATTCATTGCGAATTGTCATGTATACCTCGTGTTCACTACAAAAGAATGTAAATGCGACACTTCCATGCTAGGAAATAGCGTCTGCAGATGTCTACGCGTCGAGGCAATAGAGTTTTAATGCTTCTTAAAACGCGATATCGCATCTCAATTCTATGTCACATGATAAGATATAATGTTCATTGCGAAGTGTCACGTATACCTCGTATTCACTTCAAGAGAAGGTAAATGCGAATCTTCCTTGCTAGGAAGTAGCGTTTGTAGATGCCTACGTATTGTAGCAATAGAGTTCTAATGCTTCTCAAAACGCGATATCGCATCTCATTTCTATGTTTCCTGATAAGATATAATATTCATTGCGAAGTGTCACGTACACCTCGTACTCACTTCAAAAGAAAGTAAATGCGACTATTGCTTGCTAGGAAATAGCGTTTGCAGATGTCTACGTATCATAGCAATATAGTTCTAATGCTACATAAATCCCGATATCGCATCCCACTTATATGTTTCGTGATAAGATATAATATTCATTGCGAAGTGTCATGTATACCTCGTATTCACTTCAAGAGAATGTAAATGCGAATCTTCCTTGCTAGGAAATAGCGTTTGCAGATACCTATGTATCGTAGCAATAGAGTTCTAATGCTTCTCAAAACGCGATATCGCATCTCATTTCTATGCTTCGTGATAAAATATAATATTCATTGGGAAGTGTCATGTATACCTCGTATTTACTTCAAAAGAATGTAAGTGCGACACTTTCATGCTAGGAAATAGCGTTTGCAGATGTCTCCGCATCGAGGCCATATAGTTCTAATGCTTCATAAATTGCGATATCGCATCTCTCTTCTATGTTTCATGATAAGATATAATATTCATTGCGAATTGTCATGTATACCTCGTGTTCACTACAAAAGAATGTAAATGCGACACTTCCATGCTAGGAAATAGCGTCTGCAGATGTCTACGCGTCGAGGCAATAGAGTTTTAATGCTTCTTAAAACGCGATATCGCATCTCAATTCTATGTCACATGATAAGATATAATGTTCATTGCGAAGTGTCACGTATACCTCGTATTCACTTCAAGAGAAGGTAAATGCGAATCTTCCTTGCTAGGAAGTAGCGTTTGTAGATGCCTACGTATTGTAGCAATAGAGTTCTAATGCTTCTCAAAACGCGATATCGCATCTCATTTCTATGTTTCCTGATAAGATATAATATTCATTGCGAAGTGTCATGTACACCTCGTACTCACTTCAAAAGAAAGTAAATGCGACTATTGCTTGCTAGGAAATAGCGTTTGCAGATGTCTACGTATCATAGCAATATAGTTCTAATGCTACATAAATCCCGATATCGCATCCCACTTATATGTTTCGTGATAAGATATAATATTCATTGCGAAGTGTCATGTATACCTCGTATTCACTTCAAGAGAATGTAAATGCGAATCTTCCTTCCTAGGAAATAGCGTTTGCAGATACCTATGTATCGTAGCAATAGAGTTCTAATGCTTCTCAAAACGCGATATCGCATCTCATTTCAATGCTTCGTGATAAAATATAATATTCATTGGGAAGTGTCATGTATACCTCGTATTTACTTCAAAATAATGTAAGTGCGACACTTTCATGCTAGGAAATAGCGTTTGCAGATGTCTCCGCATCGAGGCCATATAGTTCTAATGCTTCATAAATTGCGATATCGCATCTCTCTTCTATGTTTCCTGATAAGATATAATATTCATTGCGAAGTGTCATGTACACCTCGTATTCACTTCAAAAGAATGTAAATGCGACACTTCCATGCTAGGAAATAGCGTCTGCAGATGTCTATGCGTCGAGGCAATAGAGTTCTAATGCTTCATAAAATGCGATATCGCATCTCTCTTCTATGTTTCGTGATAAGATATAATATTCACTGCGAGGTGTCATGTACACCTCGTATTCACTTCAAAAGAATGTAAATGCGACACTTCCTTACTAGCAACTAGTGTATTCAGATGTCTACGTATCGTAGCAATAGAGTTCTAATGCTACTTAACTCGGGATATCGCATCTCATTTCTATGTTTCGTGATAAGATATAATATTCTTTGCGAATGGTCATGTATACCTTGTATTGACTTCAAAATAATGTAAATGCGACTATTGCTTGCTAGGAAATAGCGTTTGCAGATGTCTACGTATCGTAGCACTAGCGTTCTAATGCTACTTAAATCGCGATATGACACCTCATTTACATGTATCGTGATAGGATATAATATTCATTGCGAAGTGTCATGTGTACATCGTAATCACTTCAAAATAATGCAAGTGCGACACTTCCGTGCTAGGAAATAGCGTTTGCAGATGTCGCCGCATCGAGGCCATAGAGTTCTAATGCTTCTTAGAACGCGATATCGCATCTCTCTTCTATGTTTCATGATAAGATATAATATTCATTGCGAAGTGTCATGTACACCTCGTATTCACTTCAAAAGAATGTAAATGCGACACTTCCATGCTAGCAAATAGCGTCTGCAGATGTCTACGCGTCGAGGCAGAAGGTTCTAATGCTTCTTAAAACGCGATATCGCATCTCACTTCTATGATTCATGATAAGATATAATATTCATTGCGAAGTGTCATGTATACCTCGTATTCACGTCAAAAGAATGTAGATGCGGCTATTGCTTGCTAGGAAATAGCGTTCGCAGATGCCTAGGTATCGTAGCAATAGAGTTCTAATGATTCTTAAAACGCGATATCGCATCTCACTTCTATGTTTCATGATAAGATATAATATTCATTGCGGAGTGTCATGTATACCTCGTATTCACTTCAGAAGAATGTAAGTGCAACACTTCCATGCTAGGAAATAGCGTTTGCAGATGTCTCCGCATCGAGGCCATAGAATTCTAATGCTTCTTAAAACGCGATATCGCATCCCTCTTCTGTGTTTCATGATAAAATAAAAGATTCATTGCGAAGTGTCATGTATACCTCGCATTCACTACAAAAGAATGAAAATGCGACACTTCCATGCTAGGAAATAGCGTCTGCAGATGTCTACGCGTCGAGGCAATAGAGTTCTAATGATTCTTAGATCGAGATATCGCATCACATTTCTATGTTCCATTATAAGATATAATATTCATTGCGAAGTGTCATGTACACCTCGCATTCACATCCAAAGAATGTAAATGCGACTATTCCTTGCTTGGGCATAGCGTTTGCAGATGCCTACGTATCGTAGCAATAGGGTTCTAATGCTTCTTAGATCGAGATATCGCATCACATTTCTATGTTCCATTATAAGATATAATATTCATTGCGAAGTGTCATGTATACCTCGCATTCACATCAAAAGAATGTAAATGCGACTATTCCTTGCTTGGGCATAGCGTTTGCAGATGCCTACGTATCGTAGCAATAGAGTTCTAATGCTTCTTAGATCGCGATATCGCATCTCATTTCTATGTTCCGTGATAAGTTATAACATTCATTCCGAAGTATCATGTAAACCTCGAATTCACTTCAAAAGAATGTAAATGCGACTATTGCTTGCTAGGAAATAGCGTTTGCAGATGCCTACGTATCGTAGCAATAGAGTTATAATGCTTCTTATATCGCGATATCGCATCTCATTTCTATGTTTCATGATAAGTTATAATATTCATTACGAAGTGTCATGTATACCTCGAATTCACTTCAAAAGAATGTAAATGCGACTATTACTTGCTAGGAAATAGCGTATTCAGATGTCTACGAATTGTAGCAATAGAGTTCTAATGCTACTTAAATAGCGATATCGCATCCCATTTCTATGTTTCGTGAGAAGATATAATATTCATTGCGAGGTGTCATGTACACCTCGCATTCACTTCAAAAGAATGTAAATGCGACACTTCCTTGCTAGGAAATAGCGTATTCAGATGTCTACGTATCGTAGCAATAGAGTTCTAATGCTTCTGAAAACGCGATATCGCATCTCATTTCTATGTTTCCTGATAAGATATAATATTCATTGCGAAGTGTCACGTACACCTCGTATTCACTTCAAAAGAATGTAAATGCGAATCTTCCTTGCTCGGAAATTGCGTTTGCAGATGTCTACGTATCGTAGCAATAGTGTTCTAATGCTTCTCAAAACGCGATATCGCATCTCATCTCTATGCTTCATGATAAGATATAATATTCATCGCGAATTGTCATGTATACCTCGTACTCACTTCAAAAGAATGTAAGTGCGAGAATTCCATGCTAGGAAATAGCGTTTGCTGATGTCTCCGCATCGATGCCATAGAGTTCTAATGCTTCTTAAAACGCGATATCGCATCTCTCTTCTATGTTTCATGATAAGTTATAATATTCATTCCGAAGTGTCATGTAAACCTCGAATTCATTTCAAAAGAATGTATGTGCGACTATTGCTTGCAAGGAAATAGCGTTTGCAGATGTCTACGTATCGTAGCAATAGAATTCTAATGCTTCTCAAAACGCGATATCGCATCTCATTTCTATGTTTCCTGATAAGATATGATATTCATTGCGAAGTGTCATATACACCTCGTATTCACTTCAAAAGAATGTAAATGCGACACTTCCATGCTAGGAAATAGCGTCTGCAGATGTCTATGCGTCGAGGCAATAGAGTTCTAATGCTTCTTAAAACGCGATATCGCATCTCACTTCTGTGTTTCATGATAAGATGTAATATTCATTGCGAAGTGTCATGTATACCTCGTATTCTCTTCAAGAGAATGTAAATGCGAATCTTCCTTGCAAGGAAATAGCGCTTGCAGATGTCTCCGCAACGAGGCCATAGAGTTTTAATGCTTCTTGCAACGCGATATCGCATCTCATTTCTATGTTTCGTGATAAGATATAATATCACTGCGAGGTGTCATGTACACCTCGTATTCACTTCAAAGGAATGTAAATGCGACTATTGCTTACTAGGAAATAGCGTTTGCAGATGTCTACGTATCGTAGCACTAGCGTTCTAATGCTACTTATATCGCGATATGACACCTCATTTATATGTATCGTGATAAGATATAATATTCATTGCGAGGTGTCATGTACACCTCGTATTCACTTCCAAAGAATGTAAATGCGACACTTCCTTGCTAGGAAATAGCGTATTCAGAAGTCTACGTATCGTAGCAATAGAGTTCCAATGCTACTTAAATAGCGATATCGCATCTCGTTTCTATGTTTCGTCATAAGATATAATATTCATTGCGAGGTGTCATGTACACCTCGAATTCACTTCAAAAGAATGTAAATGCGACACTTCCTTGCTAGGAAATAGCGTATTCAGATGTCTACGTATCGTAGCAATAGAGTTCTAATGCTACTTAAATCGCGATATCGCATCTCGATTCTATGTTTCGTGATAAGATATAATGTTCATTGCGAATGGTCATGTATACCTTGTATTCACTTCAAAAGAATGTAAGGGCGACACTTCCATGCTAGGAAATAGCGTTTGCAGATGTCTACGTATCGTAGCAATAGAATTCTAATGCTTCTCAAAACGCGATATCGCATCTCATTTCTATGTTTCCTGATAAGATATAATATTAATGGCGAAGTGTCATGTGCACCTCGTATTCACTTCAAAAGAATGTAAATGCGACACTTCCATGCTAGGAAATAGCGTCTGCAGATGTCCATGCGTCGAGGCAATAGAGTTCTAATGCTTCTTACAACGCGATATCGCATCTCATTTCTATGTTTCGTGATAAGGTATAATATTCACTGCGAGGTGTCATGTACACCTCGTATTCACTTCAAAAGAATGTAATTGCGACACTTCCTTGCTAGCAACTAGTGTATTCAGATGTCTACGTATCGTAGCAATAGAGTTCTAATGCTACTTAAATCGGGATATCTCATCTCATTTCTATGTTTCGTGATAAGATATAATATTCATTGCGAATGGTCATGTATGCCTTGTATTCACTTCAAAAGAATGTAAATGCGACTATTGCTTGCTAGGAAGTAGCGTTTGCAGATGTCTACGTATCGTAGCACTAGCGTTCTAATGCTACTTAAATCGCGATATGACACCTCATTTATATGTATCGTGATAAGATATAATATTCATTGCGAAGTGTCATGTATACATCGTATTCACTTCAAAATAATGCAAGTGCGACACTTCCATGCTAGGAAATAGCGTTTGCAGATGTCGCCGCATCGAGGCCATAGAGTTCTAATGCTTCCTAGAACGCGATATCGCATCTCATTTCTATGTTTCGTGATAAGATACAATATTCATTCCGAAGTGTCATGTAAACCTCGAATTCACTTCAAAAGAATGTAAATGCGACACTTCCTTGCTAGGAAATGGCGTATTCAGATGTCCACGTATCGTAGCAATAGAGTTCTAATGCTACTTAAATCGCGATATCGCATCTCATTTCTATGTTTCGTGATAAGATATAATATTCATTGCGAAGTGTCATGAATATATCGTATTCACTTCAAAAGAATGTAAATGCGACTATTGCTTGCTAGGAAATAGCGTTTGCGGTTGTCTCCGCATCGAGGCCATAGAGTTCTAATGCTTCTTGGAACGCGATATCGCATCCCTCTTCTATGTTTCATGATAAGATATAATATTCATTGCGAAGTGTCATGTATACCTCGCATTCACTCCAAACGAATGTAAATGCGACACTTCCTTGCTAGGAAATGGCGTATTCAGATGTCCACGTATCGTAGCAATAGAGTTCTAATGCTACTTAAATCGCGATATCGCATCTCATTTCTATGTTTCGTGATAAGATATAATATTCATTGCGAAGTGTCATGAATATATCGTATTCACTTCAAAAGAATGTAAATGCGACTATTGCTTGCTAGGAAATAGCGTTTGCGGTTGTCTCCGCATCGAGGCCATAGAGTTCTAATGCTTCTTGGAACGCGATATCGCATCCCTCTTCTATGTTTCATGATAAGATATAATATTCATTGCGAAGTGTCATGTATACCTCGCATTCACTCCAAACGAATGTAAATGCGACACTTCCTTGCTAGGAAATGGCGTATTCAGATGTCCACGTATCGTAGCAATAGAGTTCTAATGCTACTTAAATCGCGATATCGCAACTCATTTCTACGTTTCGAGATAAGATATAATATTCATTGCGAAGTGTCATGTACACCTCGTATTCACTTCAAAAGAATGTAAATGCGACACTTCCTTGCTAGGAAATAGCGTCTGCAGATGTGTCCGCATCGAGGCCATAGAGTTCTAATGCTTCTTAAAACGCGATATCGCATCTCTCTTCTATGTTTCATGATAAGTTATAATATTCATTCCGAAGTGTCATGTAAACCTCGAATTCACTTCAAAAGAATGTAAATGCGACACTTCCTTGCTAGGAAATGGCGTATTCAGATGTCCACGTATCGTAGCAATAGAGTTCTAATGCTACTTAAATCGCGATATCGCATCTCATTTCTATGTTTCGTGATAAGATATAATATTCATTGCGAAGTGTCATGAATATCTCGTATTCACTTCAAAAGAATGTAAATGCGACTATTGCTTGCTAGGAAATAGCGTTTGCGGTTGTCTCCGCATCGAGGCCATAGAGTTCTAATGCTTCTTGGAACGCGATATCGCATCACTCTTCTATGTTTCATGATAAGATATAATATTCATTGCGAAGTGTCATGTATACCTCGCATTCACTCCAAACGAATGTAAATGCGACACTTCCTTGCTAGGAAATGGCGTATTCAGATGTCCACGAATCGTAGCAATAGAGTTCTAATGCTACTTAAATCGCGATATCGCAACTCATTTCTACGTTTCGAGATAAGATATAATATTCATTGCGAAGTGTCATGTACACCTCGTATTCACTTCAAAAGAATGTAAATGCGACACTTCGAGGCTAGGAAATAGCGTCTGCAGATGTCTATGCATCGAGGCCATAGAGTTCTAATGCTTCTTAAAACGCGATATCGCATCTCTCTTCTACGTTTCATGATAAGATATAATATTCATTGCGAAGTGTCATGTATACCTCGTATTCACTTCAAAAGAATGTAAGTGCCACACTTCCATTCTAGGAAATAGCGTTTGCTGATGTCGCCGCATCGATGCCATAGAATTCTAATGCTTCTTAAAACGCGATATCGCATCTCTCTTCTATGTTTCATGATAAGTTATAATATTCATTCCGAAGTGTCATGTACACCTCGTATTCACTTCAAAAGAATGTAAATGCGACACTTCGAGGCTAGGAAATAGCGTCTGCAGATGTGTATGCATCGAGGCCATAGAGTTCTAATGCTTCTTGGAACGCGATATCGCATCTCTCTTCTATGTTTCTAGATAAGATATAATATTCATTGCGAAGTGTCATGTATACCTCGCATTCACTACAAAAGAATGTAAATGCGAATCTTCCTTGCTAGGAAATAGCGTTTGCAGATGTCTATGTATCGTAGCAATAGAGCTCGAATGCTTCTCAAAACGCGATATCGTATCTCACTTCTATGTTTCCTGATAAGATATAATATTCATTGCGAAGTGTCATGTACACCTCGTATTCACTTCAAAAGAATGTAAATGCGACACTTCCATGCTAGGAAGTAGGGTCTGCAGATGTCTATGCGTCCAAGCAATAGAGTTCTAATGCTTCTTAAAACGCGATATCGCATCTCACTTCTATGTTTCATGATAAGATGTAATATTCATTGCGAAGTGTCATGTATACCTCGTATTCTCTTCAAAAGAATGTAAATGCGAATCTTCCTTCCAAGGAAATAGCGCTTGCAGATGTCTACGTAACGTAGCAATAGTGTTCTAATGCCTCTCAAAACGCGATATCGCATCTCATTTCTATGCTTCATGATAAGATTTAATATTCATTGCGAAGTGCCATGTATATTTCGTATTCACTTCAAAAGAATGTAAATGCGACACTTCCATGCCAGGAAATAGCGTCTGCAGATGTCTACGCGTCGAGGCAATAGAGTTCTAATTATTCTTGAAACGCGATATCGCATCTCTCTTCTATGTTTCATGATAAGATATAATATTCATGGCGAAGTGTCATGTATACCTCGCATTCACTACAAAAGAATGTAAATGCGAATCTTCCTTGCTAGGAAATAGCGTTTGCAGATGTCTATGTATCGTAGCAATAGAGCTCGAATGCTTCTCAAAACGCGATATCGTATCTCACTTCTATGTTTCATGAGAAGGTATAATGTTCTTTGCGAAGTGTCATGTATACCTCGTATTCACTTCAAAAGAATGTAAATGCGAATCTTCCTTGCTAGGAAAAAGCGTTTGCAGATGCCTACGTATCGTAGCAATAGAGTTGTAATGCTACTTAAATCGCGATATCGCAACTCATTTCTACGTTTCGTGATAAGATATAATATTCATTGCGAAGTGTCATGTACACCTCGTATTCACTTCAAAAGAATGTAAATGCGACACTTGGAGGCTAGGAAATAGCGTCTGCAGATGTGTCCGCATCGAGGCCATAGAGTTCTAATGCTTCTTAAAACGCGATATCGCATCTCTCTTCTACGTTTCATGATAAGATATAATATTCATTGCGAAGTGTCATGTACACCTCGTATTCACTTCAAAAGAATGTAAATGCGACACTTCCTTGCTAGGAAATAGCGTCTGCAGATGTGTCCGCATCGAGGCCATAGAGTTCTAATGCTTCTTAAAACGCGATATCGCATCTCTCTTCTACGTTTCATGATAAGATATAATATTCATTGCGAAGTGTCATGTATACCTCGTATTCACTTCAAAAGAATGTAAGTGCCACACTTCCATGCTAGGAAATAGCGTTTGCTGATGTCTCCGCATCGATGCCATAGAGTTCTAATGCTTTTTAGATCGCGATATCGCATCTCATTTCTATGTTTCGTGATAAGTTATAATATTCATTCCGAAAGTGTCATGTAAACCTCGAATTCACTTCAAAGAAATGTAAATGCGACACTTCCATGCAAGGAAATAGCGTTTGCAAATATCTCCGCATCGATGCCATAGAGTTCTAATGCTTCTTAGATCGCGATATCGCATCTCATTTCTATGTTTCGTGATAAGTTATAATATTCATTCCGAAAGTGTCATGTAAACCTCGAATTCACTTCAAAGAAATGTAAATGCGACACTTCCATGCAAGCTAAATAGCGTTTGCAAATATCTCCGCATCGATGCAATAGGGTTATAATGCTTCCTAAAACGCGCTAACGCATCTCACTCCTATGTTACATGATAAGATATAATGTTCATTGCGAAGTGTCATGTATACCTCGTATTCACTTCAAAAGAATGTAAATGCGAATCTTCCTTGCTAGGAAAAAGCGTTTGCAGATGCCTACGTATCGTAGCAATAGAGTTGTAATGCTACTTAAATCGCGATATCGCAACTCATTTCTACGTTTCGTGATAAGATATAATATTCATTGAGAAGTGTCATGTACACCTCGTATTCACTTCAAAAGAATGTAAATGCGACACTTGGAGGCTAGGAAATAGCGTCTGCAGATGTGTCCGCATCGAGGCCATAGAGTTCTAATGCTTCTTAAAACGCGATATCGCATCTCTCTTCTACGTTTCATGATAAGATATAATATTCATTGCGAAGTGTCATGTACACCTCGTATTCACTTCAAAAGAATGTAAATGCGACACTTCCTTGCTAGGAAATAGCGTCTGCAGATGTGTCCGCATCGAGGCCATAGAGTTCTAATGCTTCTTAAAACGCGATATCGCATCTCTCTTCTACGTTTCATGATAAGATATAATATTCATTGCGAAGTGTCATGTATACCTCGTATTCACTTCAAAAGAATGTAAGTGCCACACTTCCATGCTAGGAAATAGCGTTTGCTGATGTCTCCGCATCGATGCCATAGAGTTCTAATGCTTTTTAGATCGCGATATCGCATCTCATTTCTATGTTTCGTGATAAGTTATAATATTCATTCCGAAAGTGTCATGTAAACCTCGAATTCACTTCAAAGAAATGTAAATGCGACACTTCCATGCAAGGAAATAGCGTTTGCAAATATCTCCGCATCGATGCCATAGAGTTCTAATGCTTCTTAGATCGCGATATCGCATCTCATTTCTATGTTTCGTGATAAGTTATAATATTCATTCCGAAAGTGTCATGTAAACCTCGAATTCACTTCAAAGAAATGTAAATGCGACACTTCCATGCAAGGAAATAGCGTTTGCAAATATCTCCGCATCGATGCAATAGGGTTATAATGCTTCCTAAAACGCGCTATCGCATCTCACTCCTATGTTACATGATAAGATATAATGTTCATTGCGAAGTGTCATGTATACCTCGTATTCACTTCAAAAGAATGTAAACGCATCTTCCTTGCTAGGAAATAGCGTTTCCAGATATCTATGTATCGTAGCAATAGAGTTCTAATGCTTCTCAAAACGCGATATCGCATCTCAATTCTATGCTTCGTGATAAGATATAATATTCATGGCGAAGTGTCATGTACACCTCGCATTCACTACAAAAGAATGTAAATGCGACGCATCCACGCTAGGAAATAGCGTCTGCAGATGTCTACGCGTCGAGGCAATAAAGTTCTAATGCTTCTTAAAACGCGATATCGCATCTCACTTCTATGTTTCATGATAAGATATAATGTTCATTGCGAAGTGTCACGTATACCTCGTATTCACTTCAAAAGAAGGTAAATGCGAATCTTCCTTGCTAGGAAATAGCGTTTGCAGATGTCTACGTATCGTAGCAATAGAGTTCTAATGCTCCTCAAAACGCGATATCGCATCTCATTTCTATGCTTCATGATAAGATATAATATTCATTGCGAAGTGTCATGTATACCTCGTATTCACTTCAAAGGAATGTAAGTGCGACACCTCCATGCTAGGAAATAGCGTTTGCAGATGTCTCCGCATCGAGGCCATAGAGTTCTAATGCTTCTGAAAACGCGATATTGCATCTCATTTCTATGTTTCCTGATAAGATATAATATTCATTGCGAAGTGTCATGTACACCTCGTATTCACTCCAAACGAATGTAAATGCGACACTTCCTTGCTTGGAAATAGCGTTTGCAGATGTCTCCGCATCGAGGCCATAGAGTTCTAATGCTTCTTGAACCGCGATATCGCATCTCATTTCTATGCTTCATGATAAGATATAGTATTCATTGCGAAGTGTCATGTATACCTCGTATTCACTTCAAAGGAATGTAAGTGCGACACTTCCATGCTAGAGAATAGCGTTTGCAGATGTCTCCGCATCCAGGCCATAGATTTCTAATGCTTCTTAAAACGCGATATCGCATCTCTCTTCTACGTTTCATGATGAGATATAATATTCTTTGCGAAGTGTCATGTATACCTCGTATTCACTTCAAAAGAATGTAAGTGCGTCTATTGCTTACTAGGAAATAGCGTTTGCAGATGTCTACGTATCGTAGCAAGAGAGTTCTACTGCTACATAAATCGCGATATCGCATCTCATTTATATGTTTCGCGATAAGATATAATATTCATTGCGAAGTGTCATGTATACCTCGTATTCACTTCAAAAAATGTAAATGCGACGTTTCCATCCTAGGAAATAGCGTTTGCAGATGTCTCCGCATCGAGGCCATAGAGTTTTAATGCTTCTTACAACGCGATATCGCATCTCTCTTCTATGTTTCATGATAAGATATAATATTCATTGCGAAGTGTCATGTATACCTCGTATTCACTTCAAAAAAATGTAAATGCGACACTTCCTTGCTAGGAAATAGCGTTTGCAGATGTCTACGTATCGAGGCAATAGTGCTCTAATGCTTCTTAAAACGCGATATCGCATCTCATTTCTATGTTTGATGATAAGATATAATATCCACTCCGAAGTGTCATGTATACCTCGTATTCACTTCAAATGAATGTAAATGCGACTATTGCTTGCTAGGAAATAGCTTTTGCAGATGTCTACGCGGCGAGGCAATAGAGTTCTAATGCTTCTTAAAACGCGATATCGCATCTCTCTTCTATGTTTCATGATAAGAAGTAATATTCATTGCGAAGTGTCATGTATACCTCGTATTCACTTCAAAGGAATAGTAAATACGACTACTGCTTGCTAGGAAATAGCGTTGCAGATGTCTAGGTATCGTAGCAATAGAGTTCTAGTGCTACTTAAATCGCGATATCGCATCTCATTTATATGTTCATGATAAGATAATAATATTCATTGCAAAGTGTCATGTATACCTCGTATTCACTTCAAAAGAATGTAAATGCGAATCTTCCTTGCCAGGAAATAGCGTTTGCAGATGTCTATGTATCGTAGCAAGAGAGCTCGAATGCTTCTCAAAATGCGATATCGCATCTCACTTCTATGTTTCATGAGAAGGTATAATGTTCTTTGCGAAGTGTCATGTATACCTCGTATTCACTTCAAAGAATGTAAATGCGAATCTTCCTTGCTAGGAAAAAGCGTTTGCAGATGCCTACGTATCGTAGCAATAGAGTTGTAATGCTACTTAAATCGCGATATCGCAACTCATTTCTACGTTTCGTGATAGGATATAATATTCATTGCGAAGTGTCATGTACACCTCGTATTCACTTCAGAAGAATGTAAATGCGACACTTGGAGGCTAGGAAATAGCGTCTGCAGATGTGTCCGCATCGAGGCCATAGAGTTCTAATGCTTCTTAAAACGCGATATCGCATCTCTCTTCTACGTTTCATGATAAGATATAATATTCATTGCGAAGTGTCATGTACACCTCGTATCACTTCAAAAGAATGTAAATGCGACACTTCGAGGCTAGGAAATAGCGTCTGCAGATGTGTCCGCATCGAGGCCATAGAGTTTCTAATGCTTCTTAGAACGCCATATCGCATCTCTCTTCTACGTTTCATGATGAGATATAATATTCATTGCGAAGTGTCATGTATACCTCGTATTCACTTCAAAAGAATGTAAGTGCCGCACTTCCATGCTAGGAAATAGCGTTTGCTGATGTCTCCGCATCGATGCCATAGAGTTCTAATGCTTCTTAGATCGCGATATCGCATCTCATTTCTATGTTTCGTGATAAGTTATAATATTCATTCCGAAAGTGTCAGTGTCATGTAACCTCGAATTCACTTCAAAGAAATGTAAATGCGACACTTCCATGCAAGGAAATAGCGTTTCCAAATATCTCCGCATCCATGCAATAGGGTTATAATGCTTCCTAAAACGCGCTATCGCATCTCACTCCTATGTTACATGATAAGATATAATGTTCATTGCGAAGTGTCATGTATACCTCGTATTCACTTCAAAAGAATGTAAACGCATCTTCCTTGCTAGGAAATAGCGTTTCCAGATATCTATGTATCGTAGCAATAGAGTTCTAATGCTTCTCAAAACGCGATATCGCATCTCATTTCTATGTTTCATGATAAGATATAATGTTCATTGCGAAGTGTCACGTTATACCTCGTATTCACTTCAGAAGAAGGTAAATGCGAATTTTCCTTGCTAGGAAATAGCGTTTGCAGATGTCTACGTATCGTAGCAATATAGTTCTAATGCTACTTAAATCACGATATCGCATCCCACTTATATGTTTCGTGATAAGATATAATATTCATTCCGAAGTGTCATGTACACCTCGTATTCACTTCAAAAGAAAGTAAATGGGACTAATTGGCTTGCTAGGAAATAGCGTTTGCAGATGACTACGTATCGTGGCAATATAGTTCTAATGCTACTTAAATCCCGATATCGCATCCCACTTATATGTTTCGTGATAAGATATAATATTCATTGCGAAGTGTCATGTATACCTCGTATTCACTTCAAAAGAATGTAAGTGCGACACCTCCATGCTAGGAAATAGCATTTGCAGATGTCTCCGCATCGAGGCCATAAAGTTCTAATGCTTCTGAAAACGCGACATTGCATCACATTTCTATGTTTCCTGATAAGATATAATATTCATTGCGAAGTGTCATGAACACATCGTGTTCTCTCCAAACGAATGTAAATGCGACACTTCCTTGCTCGGAAATAGCGTTTGCAGATGTCTCCGCATCGAGGCCATAGAGTTCTAATGCTTCTTGAACCGCGATATTGCATCTCTCTTCTATGTTTCATGATAAGATATAATATTCATTGCGAAGTGTCATGTATACCTCGCATTCACTCCAAACGAATGTAAATGCAACACTCCCTTGCTAGGAAATGGCGTATTCAGATGTCCACGTATCGTAGCAATAGAGCTGTAATGCTACTTAAATCGCGATATCGCAACTCATTTCTACGTTTCGTGATAAGATATAATATTCATTGCGAAGTGTCATGTACACCTCGTATTCACTTCAAAAGAATGTAAGTGCGACACCTCCATGCTAGGAAATAGCGTCTGCAGATGTGTCCGCATCGAGGCCATAGAGTTCTAATGCTTCTTAAAACGCGATATCGCATCTCTCTTCTACGTTTCATGATAAGATATAATATTCATTGCGAAGTGTCATGTACACCTCGTATTCACTTCAAAAGAATGTAAATGCGACACTTCGAGGCTAGGAAATAGCGTCTGCAGATGTGTCCGCATCGAGGCCATAGAGTTCTAATGCTTCTTAAAACGCGATATCGCATCTCTCTTCTACGTTTCATGATAAGATATAGTATTCATTGGAAAGTGTCATGTATACCTCGTATTCACTTCAAAATAATGTAAGTGCGACACTTCCATGCTAGGAAATAGCGTTTGCACATGTCTCCGCATCGAGGCCATATAGTTCTAATGCTTCATAAATTGCGATATCGCATCTCTCTCCTATGTTTCATGATAAGATATAATATTCATTGCGAAGCTTCATGTATACCTCGTGTTCACTACAAAAGAATGTAAATGCGACACTTCCATGCTAGGAAATAGCGTCTGCAGATGACTACGTATCGTAGCAATATAGTTCTAATGCTACTTAAATCACGATATCGCATCCCACTTATATGTTTCGTGATAAGATATAATATTCATTCCGAAGTGTCATGTACACCTCGTATTCACTTCAAAAGAAAGTAAATGGGACTATTGCTTGCTAGGAAATAGCGTCTGCAGATGACTACGTATCGTAGCAATATAGTCCTAATGCTACTTAAATCCCGATATCGCATCCCACTTATATGTTTCGTGATAAGATATAATATTCATTGCGAAGTGTCATGTATACCTCGTATTCACTTCAAAAGAATGTAAGTGCGACACCTCCATGCTAGGGAATAGCGTTTGCAGATGTCTCCGCATCGAGGCCATAGAGTTCTAATGCTTCTGAAAACGCGATATTGCATCTCATTTCTATGTTTCCTGATAAGATATAATATTCATTGCGAAGTGTCATGTACACATCGTATTCTCTCCAAACGAATGTAAATGCGACACTTCCTTGCTCGGAAATAGCGTTTGCAGATGTCTCCGCATTGAGGCATAGAGTTCTAATGCTTCTTGAACCGCGATATTGCATCTCTCTTCTATGTTTCATGATAAGATATAATATTCATTGCGAAGTGTCATGTATACCTCGCATTCACTCCAAACGAATGTAAATGCAACGCTCCCTTGCTAGGAAAATGGCGTATTCAGATGTCCACGTATCGTAGCAATAGAGTTGTAATGCTACTTAAATCGCGATATCGCAACTCATTTCCACGTTTCGTGATAAGATATAATATTCATTGCGAAGTGTCATGTACACCTCGTATTCACTTCAAAAGAATGTAAGTGCGACACTTCCATGCTAGAGAATAGCGTTTGCAGATGTGTCCGCATCCAGGCCATAGATTTCTAATGATTCTTAAAACGCGATATCGCATCTCTCTTCTACGTTTCATGATAAGATATAATATTCATTGCCAAGTGTCATGTATACCTCGTATTCACTTCAAAAGAATGTAAGTGCGTCTATTGCTTACTAGGAAATAGCGTTTGCAGATGTCTACGTATCGTAGCAAGAGAGTTCTACTGCTACATAAATCGCGATATCGCATCTCATTTATATGTTTCGCGATAAGATATAATATTCATTGCGAAGTGTCATGTATACCTCGTATTCACTTCAAAAAATGTAAATGCGACGTTTCCATCCTAGGAAATAGCGTTTGCAGATGTCTACGTATCGTAGCAAAAGAGTCCTAATGCTTCTTAAAACGCGATGTCGCATCTCACTTCTATGTTACGTGATAAGATATAATATTCATTGCGAAGTGTCATGTATACCTCGTATTCACTTCAAGAGAATGTAAATGCGACACTTCCTTGCTAGGAAATAGCGTTTGCAGATGTCCGCGGACCGAGGCAATAGACTTCTAATGCTTCTTAAATCGCGATATCGCATCTCATTTCTATGCTTCGTGATAAGATATAATATTCATTGGGAAGTGTCATGTATACCTCGTATTCACTTCAAAAGAATGTAAGTGCGACACTTCCATGCTAGGAAATAGCGTTTGCAGATGTCTCCGCATCGAGGCAATATAGTTCTTATGCTTCATAAATTGCGATATCGCATCTCTCTCCTATGTTTCATTATAAGATATAATATTCATTGCGAAGTGTCATGTATACATCGTGTTCACTACAAAAGAATGTAAATGCGACACTTCCATGCTAGGAAATAGCGTCTGCAGATGTCTACGCGTCGAGGCAATAGAGTTCTAATGCTTCTTAAAACGCGATATCGCATCTCAATTCTATGTCACATGATAAGATATAATATTCATTGCGAAGTGTCATGTATACCTCGTATTCACTTCAAAAGAATGTAAGTGCCACACTTCCATGCTAGGAAATAGCGTTTGCAGGATGTCTCCGCATCGAGGCCATAGAGTTTTAATGCTTCTTACAGCGCGATATCGCATCTCTCTTCTATGTTTTCATGATAAGATATAATATGCATTGCGAAGTGTCATGTATACCTCGCATTCACTTCAAAAAAATGTAAATGCGACTATTGCTTGCTAGGAAATAGCATTTGCAGATGTCTTCGTATCGAGGCAATAGAGTTCTAATGCTTCTTAAAATGCGATATCGCATTTCATTTCTATGTTTCATGATAAGATATAATATCCATTGCGAAGTGTCACATATTCCTCGTATTCACTTCAAATGAATGTAAATGCGACACTTCCTTGCTAGGAAATAGCGTTTGCAGATGTCCGCGGACCGAGGCAATAGACTTCTAATGCTTCTTAAAACGTGATGTCGCATCATATTTCTGTGTTTCATGATAAGACATAATATCCATTGCGAAATGTCATGTATACCTCGTATTCACATCAAAAGAATGTAATTGCGACACTTCCTTGCTAGGAAATGGAGTTTGCAGATTTCTACGTATCGAGGCAATAGTGCTCTAATGCTTCTTAAAACGCGATATCGCATCTCATTTCTATGTTTGATGATAAGATATAATATCCACTCCGAAGTGTCATGTATACCTAGTATTCACTTCAAATGAATGTAAATGCGACTATTGCTTGCTAAGAAATAGCTTTTGCAGATGTCTACGCGTCGAGGCAATAGAGTTCTAATGCTTCTTAAAACGCGATATCGCATCACTCTTCTATGTTTCATGATAAGAAATAATATTCATTGCGAAGTGTCATGTATACCTCGTATTCACTTCAAAGGAATGTAAATACGACTACTGCTTGCTAGGAAATAGCTTTTGCAGATGTCTACGCGTCGAGGCAATAGAGTTCTAATGCTTCTTAAAATGCGATATCGCATCTCTCTTCTATGTTTCATGATAAGAAATAATATTCATTGCGAAGTGTCATGTACACCTCGTATTCACTTCAAAGGAATGTAAATACGACTACTGCTTGCTAGGAAATAGCGTTTGCAGATGTCTAGGTATCGTAGCAATAGTGTTCTAGTGCTACTTAAATCGCGATATCGCATCCCATTTATATGTTTCATGATAAGATATAATATTCATTGCGAAGTGTCATGTACACCTCGTATTCACTTCAAAAGAATGTAAGTGCGACACTTCCATGCTAGAGAATAGCGTTTGCAGATGTGTCCGCATCCAGGCCATAGATTTCTAATGATTCTTAAAACGCGATATCGCATCTCTCTTCTACGTTTCATGATAAGATATAATATTCATTGCGAAGTGTCATGTATACCTCGTATTCACTTCAAAAGAATGTAAGTGCGTCTATTGCTTACTAGGAAATAGCGTTTGCAGATGTCTACGTATCGTAGCAAGAGAGTTCTACTGCTACATAAATCGCGATATCGCATCTCATTTATATGTTTCGCGATAAGATATAATATTCATTGCGAAGTGTCATGTATACCTCGTATTCACTTCAAAAAATGTAAATGCGACGTTTCCATCCTAGGAAATAGCGTTTGCAGATGTCTACGTATCGTAGCAAAAGAGTCCTAATGCTTCTTGAAACGAGATGTCACATTTCATTTCTATGTTTGGTGATAAGATATAATATTCATTGCGAAGTGTCATGTATACCTCGTATTCACTCCAAACGAATGTAAATGCGACACTTCCTTGCTAGAAAATAGCGTTTGCAGATGCTTGAGTGTCGTAGCAATAGGGTTCTAATGCTCCTTAGACCGCGATATCGCATCTCATTTCTATGTTTCGTGATAAGTTATAATATTCATTCCGAAGAGTCATGTATACCTCGAATTCACTTCTAAAGAATGTAAATGCGACACTTCCATGCTAGGAAATAGCGATTGCAGATATCTCCGCATCGAGGCAATAGGGTTCTAATGCTTCTTAAAACGCGATGTCGCATCTCACTTCTATGTTACGTGATAAGATATAATATTCATTGCGAAGTGTCATGTATACCTCGTATTCACTTCAAGAGAATGTAAATGCGACACTTCCTTGCTAGGAAATAGCGTTTGCAGATGTCCGCGGACCGAGGCAATAGACTTCTAATGCTTCTTAAATCGCGATATCGCATCTCATTTCTATGCTTCGTGATAAGATATAATATTCATTGGGAAGTGTCATGTATACCTCGTATTCACTTCAAAAGAATGTAAGTGCGACACTTCCATGCTAGGAAATAGCGTTTGCAGATGTCTCCGCATCGAGGCAATATAGTTCTTATGCTTCATAAATTGCGATATCGCATCTCTCTCCTATGTTTCATGATAAGATATAATATTCATTGCGAAGTGTCATGTATACATCGTGTTCACTACAAAAGAATATAAATGCGACACTTCCATGCTAGGAAATAGCGTCTGCAGATGTCTCCGCATCGAGGCCATAGAGTTTTAATGCTTCTTACAGCGCGATATCGCATCCCTCTTCTATGTTTCATGATAAGATATAATATGCATTGCGAAGTGTCATGTATACCTCGTATTCACTTCAAAAAAATGTAAATGCGACTATTGCTTGCTAGGAAATAGCATTTGCAGATGTCTTCGTATCGAGGCAATAGAGTTCTAATGCTTCTTAAAATGCGATATCGCATTTCATTTCTATGTTTCATGATAAGATATAATATCCATTGCGAAGTGTCACATATTCCTCGTATTCACTTCAAATGAATGTAAATGCGACACTTCCTTGCTAGGAAATAGCGTTTGCAGATGTCCGCGGACCGAGGCAATAGACTTCTAATGCTTCTTAAAACGTGATGTCGCATCATATTTCTGTGTTTCATGATAAGACATAATATCCATTGCGAAATGTCATGTATACCTCGTATTCACATCAAAAGAATGTAAATGCGACACTTCCTTGCTAGGAAATGGAGTTTGCAGATTTCTACGAATCGAGGCAATAGTGCTCTAATGCTTCTTAAAACGCGATATCGCATCTCATTTCTATGTTTGATGATAAGATATAATATCCACTCCGATGTGTCATGTATACCTCGTATTCACTTCAAATGAATGTAAATGCGACTATTGCTTGCTAGGAAATAGCTTTTGCAGATGTCTACGCGTCGAGGCAATAGAGTTCTAATGCTTCTTAAAACGCGATATCGCATCACTCTTCTATGTTTCCTGATAAGATATAATATTCATTGCGAAGTGTCATTTACACCTCGTATTCACACCAAACGAATGTGAATGCGACACTTCCTTGCTCGGAAATAGCGTTTGCAGATGTCTCCGCATCGAGGCCATATAGTTCTAATGCTTCATAAATTGCGATATCGCATCTCTCTCCTATGTTTCATGATAAGATATAATATTCATTGCGAAGCTTCATGTATACCTCGTGTTCACTACAAAAGAATGTAAATGCGACACTTCCATGCTAGGAAATAGCGTCTGCAGATGTCTACGCGTCGAGGCAATAGAGTTCTAATGCTTCTTAAAACGCGATATCGCATCTCAATTCTGTGTCACATGATAAGATATAATGTACATTGCGAAGTGTCACGTATACCTCGTATTCACTTCAGAAGAAGGTAAATGCGAATCTTCCTTGCTAGGATATAGCGTTTGCAGATGTCTACGTATCGTAGCAATAGAGTTCTAATGCTCCTCAAAACGCGATATCGCATCTCATTTCTATGCTTCATGATAAGATATAATATTCATTGCGAAGTGTCATGTATACCTCGTATTCACTTCAAAAGCATGTAAGTGCGACTATTGCTTACTAGGAAATAGCGTTTGCAGATGTCTATGTATCGTAGCAAGAGAGTTCTACTGCTACATAAATCGCGAGATCGCATCTCATTTATATGTTTCGTGATAAGATATAATATTCATTGCGAAGTGTCATGTATACCTCGTATTCACTTCAAAAAATGTAAATGCGACGTTTCCATCCTAGGAAATAGCGTTTGCAGATGTCTACGTATCGTAGCAAAAGAGTCCTAATGCTTCTTAAAACGAGATGTCACATTTCATTTCTATGTTTTGTGATAAGATATAATATTCATTGCAAAGTGTCATGTATACCTCGTATTCTCTCCAAACGAATGTAAATGCGACACTTCCTTGCTCGGAAATAGCGTCTGCAGATGTCTATGCGTCGAGGCAATAGAGTTCTAATGCTTCTTAAAACGCGATATCGCATCTCAATTCTATGTCACATGAGAAGATATAATGTTCATTGCGAAGTGTCATGTATACCTCGAATTCACTTCAAAAGAATGTAAATGCGAAACTTCCATGCTAGGAAATAGCGTTTGCAGATATCTCCGCATCGAGGCAATAGGGTTCTAATGCTTCTTAAAACGCGATATCGCATCTCATTTCTATGTTTCATGATAAGATATAATGTTCATTGCGAAGTGTCATGTATACCTCGTATTCAATACAAAAGAATGTAAATGCGACACTTCCATGCTAGGAAATAGCGTCTGCTGGTGTCTACGCGTCGAGGCAATAAAGTTCTAATGCTTCTTAAAACGCGATATCGCATCTCTCTTCTACGTTTCATGATAAGATATAATATTCATTGCGAAGTGTCATGTATAACTCGTATTCACTTCAAAAGAATGTAAATGCGACACTTCCATGCTAGGAAATAGCGTCTGCAGATGTCTATGCGTCGAGGCAATAGAGTTCTAATGCTGCTTCGATCGCGATATCGCATCTCATTTCCATGTTTCGTGATAAGTTATAATATTCATTCCGAAGTGTCATGTATACCTCGAATTCACTTCAGAGGAATCTAAATGCGACATTTCCATGCTAGGAAATAGCCCTTGCAGATATCTCCGCATTGAGGCAATAGAGTTCTAATGCTTCTTAAAACGCGATATCGCATCACTCTTCTATGTTTCATAATAAGAAATAATATTCATTGCGAAGTGTCATGTATACCTCGTATTCACTTCAAAGGAATGTAAATACGACTACTGCTTGCTAGGAAATAGCGTTTGCAGATGTCTAGGTATCGTAGCAATAGAGTTCTAGTGCTACTTAAATCGCGATATCGCATCTCATTTATATGTTTCATGATAAGATATAATATTCATTGCAAAGTATCATGTATACCTCGTATTCACTTCAAAAGTATGTAAATGCGAATCTTCCTTGCTAGGAAATAGCGTTTGCAGATGTCTATGTATCGTAGCAATAGAGCTCGAATGCTTCTCAAAACGCGATATCGCATCTCACTTCTATGTTTCATGAGAAGGTATAATGTTCTTTGCGAAGTGTCATGTACACCTCGTATTCACTTCAAAAGAAAGTAAATGCGACTATTGCTTGTTAGGAAATAGCGTTTGCAGATGACTACGTATCGTAGCAATATAGTTCTAATGCTACTTAAATCCCGATATCGCATCCCACATATATGTTTCGTGATAAGATATAATATTCATTGCGAAGTGTCATGTATACCTCGTATTCACTTCAAAAGAAAGTAAGTGCGACACCTCTATGCTAGGAAATAGCGATTGCAGATGTCTCCGCATCGAGGCCATAGAGTTCTAATGCTTCTGAAAACGCGATATTGCATCTCATTTCTATGTTTCCTGATAAGATATAATATTCATTGCGAAGTGTCATGTACACCTCGTATTCACTCCAAACGAATGTAAATGCGACACTTCCTTGCTCGGAAATAGCGTTTGCAGATGTCTCCGCATCGAGGCCATAGAGTTCTAATGCTTCTTGAACCGCGATATTGCATCTCTCTTCTATGTTTCATAATAAGATATAATATTCATTGCGAAGTGTCATGTATACCTCGCATTCACTCCAAACGAATGTAAATGCAACACTTCCTTGCTAGGAAATGGCATATTCAGATGTCCACGTATCGTAGCAATAGAGTTGTAATGCTACTTAAATCGCGATATCGCAACTCATTTCTACGTTTCGTAATAAGATATAATATTCATTGCGAAGTGTCATGTACACTTCGTATTCACTTCAAAAGAATGTAAATGCGACACTTGGAGGCTAGGAAATAGCGTCTGCAGATGTGTCCGCATCGAGGCCATAGAGTTCTAATGCTTCTTAAAACGCGATATCGCATCTCTCTTCTACGTTTCATCATAAGATATAATATTCATTGCGATGTGTCATGTGCACCTCGTATTCACTTCAAAAGAATGTAAATGCGACACTTCGAGGCTAGGAAATAGCGTCTGCAGATGTGTCCGCATCGAGGCCATAGAGTTCTAATGCTTCCTAACGCGATATCGCATCTCTCTTCTACGTTTCATGATAAGATATAATATTCATTGGAAAGTGTCATGTATACCTCGTATTCACTTCAAAAGAATGTAAGTGCGACACTTCCATGCTAGGAAATAGCGTTTGCAGATGTCTCCGCATCGAGGCCATATAGTTCGAATGCTTCATAAATCGCGATATCGCATCTCTCTCCTATGTTTCATGATAAGATATAATATTCATTGCGAATCTTCATGTATACCTCGTGTTCACTACAAAAGAATGTAAATGCGACACTTCCATGCTAGGAAATAGCGTCTGCAGATGACTACGTATCGTAGCAATATATTTCTAATGCTACTTAAATCCCGATATCGCATCCCACTTATATGTTTCGTGATAAGATATAATATTCATTCCGAAGTGTCATGTACACCTCGTATTCACTTCAAAGGAAAGTAAATGGGACTATTGCTTGCTAGGAAATAGCGTTTGCAGATGACTACGTATCGTAGCAATATATTTCTAATGCTACTTAAATCCCGATATCGCATCCCACTTATATGTTTCGTGATAAGATATAATATTCATTGCGAAGTGTCATGTATACCTCGTATTCACTTCAAAAGAATGTAAGTGCGACACCTCCATGCTAGGAAATAGCGTTTGCAGATGTCTCCGCATCGAGGCCATAGAGTTCTAATGCTTCTGAAAACGCGATATTGCATCTCATTTCTATGTTTCCTGATAAGATATAATATTCATTGCGAAGTGTCATTTACACCTCGTATTCACACCAAACGAATGTGAATGCGACACTTCCTTGCTAGAAAATAGCGTTTGCAGATGCTTGAGTGTCGTAGCAATAGGGTTCTAATGCTCCTTAGACCGCGATATCGCATCTCATTTCTATGTTTCGTGATAAGTTATAATATTCATTCCGAAGAGTCATGTATACCTCGAATTCACTTCTAAAGAATGTAAATGCGACACTTCCATGCTAGGAAATAGCGATTGCAGATATCTCCGCATCGAGGCAATAGGGTTCTAATGCTTCTTAAAACGCGATGTCGCATCTCACTTCTATGTTACGTGATAAGATATAATATTCATTGCGAAGTGTCATGTATACCTCGTATTCACTTCAAGAGAATGTAAATGCGACACTTCCTTGCTAGGAAATAGCGTTTGCAGATGTCCGCGGACCGAGGCAATAGACTTCTAATGCTTCTTAAATCGCGATATCGCATCTCATTTCTATGCTTCGTGATAAGATATAATATTCATTGGGAAGTGTCATGTATACCTCGTATTCACTTCAAAAGAATGTAAGTGCGACACTTCCATGCTAGGAAATAGCGTATGCAGATGTCTCCGCATCGAGGCAATATAGTTCTTATGCTTCATAAATTGCGATATCGCATCTCTCTCCTATGTTTCATGATAAGATATAATATTCATTGCGAAGTGTCATGTATACATCGTGTTCACTACAAAAGAATATAAATGCGACACTTCCATGCTAGGAAATAGCGTCTGCAGATGTCTCCGCATCGAGGCCATAGAGTTTTAATGCTTCTTACAGCGCGATATCGCATCTCTCTTCTATGTTTCATGATAAGATATAATATGCATTGCGAAGTGTCATGTATACCTCGTATTCACTTCAAAAAAATGTAAATGCGACTATTGCTTGCTAGGAAATAGCATTTGCAGATGTCTTCGTATCGAGGCAATAGAGTTCTAATGCTTCTTAAAATGCGATATCGCATTTCATTTCTATGTTTCATGATAAGATATAATATCCATTGCGAAGTGTCACATATTCCTCGTATTCACTTCAAATGAATGTAAATGCGACACTTCCTTGCTAGGAAATAGCGTTTGCAGATGTCCGCGGACCGAGGCAATAGACTTCTAATGCTTCTTAAAACGTGATGTCGCATCATATTTCTGTGTTTCATGATAAGACATAATATCCATTGCGAAATGTCATGTATACCTCGTATTCACATCAAAAGAATGTAAATGCGACACTTCCTTGCTAGGAAATGGAGTTTGCAGATTTCTACGAATCGAGGCAATAGTGCTCTAATGCTTCTTAAAACGCGATATCGCATCTCATTTCTATGTTTGATGATAAGATATAATATCCACTCCGAAGTGTCATGTATACCTCGTATTCACTTCAAATGAATGTAAATGCGACTATTGCTTGCTAGGAAATAGCTTTTGCAGATGTCTACGCGTCGAGGCAATAGTGTTCTAATGCTTCTTAAAACGCGATATCGCATCACTCTTCTATGTTTCATGATAAGAAATAATATTCATTGCGAAGTGTCATGTATACCTCGTATTCACTTCAAAGGAATGTAAATACGACTACTGCTTGCTAGGAAATAGCGTTTGCAGATGTCTAGGTATCGTAGCAATAGAGTTCTAGTGCTACTTAAATCGCGATATCGCATCTCATTTATATGTTTCATGATAAGATATAATATTCATTGCAAAGTGTCATGTATACCTCGTATTCACTTCAAAAGAATGTAAATGCGAATCTTCCTTGCTAGGAAATAGCGTTTGCAGATGTCTATGTATCGTAGCAATAGAGCTCGAATGCTTCTCAAAACGCGATATCGCATCTCACTTCTATGTTTCATGAGAAGGTATAATGTTCTTTGCGAAGTGTCATGTATACCTCGTATTCACTCCAAACGAATGTAAATGCGACACTTCCTTGCTAGGAAATGGCGTATTCAGATGTCCACGTATCGTAGCAATAGAGTTGTAATGCTACTTAAACCGCGATATAGCAACTCATTTCTACGTTTCGTGATAAGATATAATATTCATTGCGAAGTGTCATGTACACCTCGTATTCACTTCAAAAGAATGTAAATGCGACACTTCGAGGCTAGGAAATAGCGTCTGCAGATGTGTCCGCATCGAGGCCATAGAGTTCTAATGCTTCTTAAAACGCGATATCGCATCTCTCTTCTACGTTTCATGATAAGATATAATATTCATTGGAAAGTGTCATGTATACCTCGTATTCACTTCAAAAGAATGTAAGTGCGACACTTCCATGCTAGGAAATAGCGTTTGCAGATGTCTCCGCATCGAGGCCATATAGTTCGAATGCTTCATAAATCGCGATATCGCATCTCTCTCCTATGTTTCATGATAAGATATAATATTCATTGCGAATCTTCATGTATACCTCGTGTTCACTACAAAAGAATGTAAATGCGACACTTCCATGCTAGGAAATAGCGTCTGCAGATGACTACGTATCGTAGCAATATATTTCTAATGCTACTTAAATCCCGATATCGCATCCCACTTATATGTTTCGTGATAAGATATAATATTCATTGCGAAGTGTCATGTATACCTCGTATTCACTTCAAAAGAATGTAAGTGCGACACCTCCATGCTAGGAAATAGCGTTTGCAGATGTCTCCGCATCGAGGCCATAGAGTTCTAATGCTTCTGAAAACGCGATATTGCATCTCATTTCTATGTTTCCTGATAAGATATAATATTCATTGCGAAGTGTCATTTACACCTCGTATTCACACCAAACGAATGTGAATGCGACACTTCCTTGCTCGGAAATAGCGTTTGCAGATGTCTCCGCATCGAGGCCATAGAGTTCTAATGCTTCTTGAACCGCGATATTGCATCTCTCTTCTATGTTTCATGATAAGATATAATATTCATTGCGAAGTGTCATGTATACCTCGCATTCACTCCAAACGAATGTAAATGCAACACTTCCTTGCCAGGAAATATCGTATTCAGATGTCCACGTATCGTAGCAATAGAGTTGTAATGCTACTTAAATCGCGATATCGCAATTCATTTCTACGTTTCATGATAAGATATAATATTCATTGCGAAGTGTCATGTACACCTCGTATTCACTTCAAATGAATGTAAATGCGACACTTGGAGGCTAGGAAATAGCGTCTGCAGATGTGTCCGCATCGAGGCCATAGAGTTCTAATGCTTCTTAAAACGCGATATCGCATCTCAATTCTGTGTCACATGATAAGATATAATGTACATTGCGAAGTGTCACGTATACCTCGTATTCACTTCAGAAGAAGGTAAATGCGAATCTTCCTTGCTAGGATATAGCGTTTGCAGATGTCTACGTATCGTAGCAATAGAGTTCTAATGCTCCTCAAAACGCGATATCGCATCTCATTTCTATGCTTCATGATAAGATATAATATTCATTGCGAAGTGTCATGTATACCTCGTATTCACTTCAAAAGCATGTAAGTGCGACTATTGCTTACTAGGAAATAGCGTTTGCAGATGTCTACGTATCGTAGCAAGAGAGTTCTACTGCTACATAAATCGCGAGATCGCATCTCATTTATATGTTTCGTGATAAGATATAATATTCATTGCGAAGTGTCATGTATACCTCGTATTCACTTCAAAAAATGTAAATGCGACGTTTCCATCCTAGGAAATAGCGTTTGCAGATGTCTACGTATCGTAGCAAAAGAGTCCTAATGCTTCTTAAAACGAGATGTCACATTTCATTTCTATGTTTTGTGATAAGATATAATATTCATTGCAAAGTGTCATGTATACCTCGTATTCTCTCCAAACGAATGTAAATGCGACACTTCCATGCTAGGAAGTAGCGTCTGCAGGTGTCTACGCGTCGAGGCAATAAAGTTCTAATGCTTCTTAAAACGCGATATCGCATCTCTCTTCTACGTTTCATGATAAGATATAATATTCATTGCGAAGTGTCATGTATAACTCGTATTCACTTCAAAAGAATGTAAATGCGACACTTCCATGCTAGGAAATAGCGTCTGCAGATGTCTATGCGTCGAGGCAATAGAGTTCTAATGCTGCTTCGATCGCGATATCGCATCTCATTTCCATGTTTCGTGATAAGTTATAATATTCATTCCGAAGTGTCATGTATACCTCGAATTCACTTCAGAGGAATCTAAATGCGACATTTCCATGCTAGGAAATAGCCCTTGCAGATATCTCCGCATTGAGGCAATAGAGTTCTAATGCTTCTTAAAACGCGATATCGCATCACTCTTCTATGTTTCATAATAAGAAATAATATTCATTGCGAAGTGTCATGTATACCTCGTATTCACTTCAAAGGAATGTAAATACGACTACTGCTTGCTAGGAAATAGCGTTTGCAGATGTCTAGGTATCGTAGCAATAGAGTTCTAGTGCTACTTAAATCGCGATATCGCATCTCATTTATATGTTTCATGATAAGATATAATATTCATTGCAAAGTATCATGTATACCTCGTATTCACTTCAAAAGTATGTAAATGCGAATCTTCCTTGCTAGGAAATAGCGTTTGCAGATGTCTATGTATCGTAGCAATAGAGCTCGAATGCTTCTCAAAACGCGATATCGCATCTCACTTCTATGTTTCATGAGAAGGTATAATGTTCATTCCGAAGTGTCATGTACACCTCGTATTCACTTCAAAGGAAAGTAAATGGGACTATTGCTTGCTAGGAAATAGCGTTTGCAGATGACTACGTATCGTAGCAATATATTTCTAATGCCACTTAAATCCCGATATCGCATCCCACTTATATGTTTCGTGATAAGATATAATATTCATTGCGAAGTGTCATGTATACCTCGTATTCACTTCAAAAGAATGTAAGTGCGACACCTCCATGCTAGGAAATAGCGTTTGCAGATGTCTCCGCATCGAGGCCATAGAGTTCTAATGCTTCTGAAAACGCGATATTGCATCTCATTTCTATGTTTCCTGATAAGATATAATATTCATTGCGAAGTGTCATTTACACCTCGTATTCACACCAAACGAATGTGAATGCGACACTTCCTTGCTCGGAAATAGCGTTTGCAGATGTCTCCGCATCGAGGCCATAGAGTTCTAATGCTTCTTGAACCGCGATATTGCATCTCTCTTCTATGTTTCATGATAAGATATAATATTCATTGCGAAGTGTCATGTATACCTCGCATTCACTCCAAACGAATGTAAATGCAACACTTCCTTGCTAGGAAATATCGTATTCAGATGTCCACGTATCGTAGCAATAGAGTTGTAATGCTACTTAAATCGCGATATCGCAATTCATTTCTACGTTTCATGATAAGATATAATATTCATTGCGAAGTGTCATGTACACCTCGTATTCACTTCAAATGAATGTAAATGCGACACTTGGAGGCTAGGAAATAGCGTCTGCAGATGTGTTCGCATCGAGGCCATAGAGTTCTAATGCTTCTTAAAACGCGATATCGCATCTCTCTTCTACGTTTCATGATAAGATATAATATTCATTGGAAAGTGTCATGTATACCTCGTATTCACTTCAAAAGAATGTAAGTGCGACACTTCCATGCTAGGAAATAGCGTTTGCAGATGTCTCCGCATCGAGGCCATATAGTTCTAATGCTTCATAAATTGCGATATCGCATCTCTCTCCTATGTTTCATGATAAGATATAATATTCATTGCGAAGCTTCATGTATACCTCGTGTTCACTACAAAAGAATGTAAATGCGACACTTCCATGCTAGGTAATAGCGTCTGCAGATGTCTACGCGTCGAGGCAATAGAGTTCTAATGCTTCTTAAAACGCGATATCGCATCTCAATTCTGTGTCACATGATAAGATATAATGTACATTGCGAAGTGTCACGTATACCTCGTATTCACTTCAGAAGAAGGTAAATGCGAATCTTCCTTGCTAGGATATAGCGTTTGCAGATGTCTACGTATCGTAGCAATAGAGTTCTAATGCTCCTCAAAACGCGATATCGCATCTCATTTCTATGCTTCATGATAAGATATAATATTCATTGCGAAGTGTCATGTATACCTCGTATTCACTTCAAAAAATGTAAATACGACGTTTCCATCCTAGGAAATAGCGTTTGCAGATGTCTACGTATCGTAGCAAAAGAGTCCTAATGCTTCTTAAAGCGAGATGTCACATTTCATTCCTATGTTTTGTGATAAGATATAATATTCATTGCAAAGTGTCATGTATACCTCGTATTCTCTCCAAACGAATGTAAATGCGACACTTCCTTGCTCGGAAATAGCGTCTGCAGATGTCTATGCGTCGAGGCAATAGAGTTCTAATGCTTCTTAAAACGCGATATCGCATCTCAATTCTATGTCACATGAGAAGATATAATGTTCATTGCGAAGTGTCATGTATACCTCGAATTCACTTCAAAAGAATGTAAATGCGAAACTTCCATGCTAGGAAATAGCCTTTGCAGATATCTCCGCATCGAGGCAATAGGGTTCTAATGCTTCTTAAAACGCGATATCGCATCTCATTCCTATGTTTCATGATAAGATATAATGTTCATTGCGAAGTGTCATGTATACCTCGTATTCAATACAAGAGAATGTAAATGCGACACTTCCATGCTAGGAAATAGCGTCTGCAGGTGTCTACGCGTCGAGGCAATAAAGTTCTAATGCTTCTTAAAACGCGATATCGCATCTCTCTTCTACGTTTCATGATAAGATATAATATTCATTGCGAAGTGTCATGTATAACTCGTATTCACTTCAAAAGAATGTAAATGCGACACTTCCATGCTAGGAAATAGCGTCTGCAGATGTCTATGCGTCGAGGCAATAGAGTTCTAATGCTGCTTCGATCGCGATATCGCATCTCATTTCCATGTTTCGTGATAAGTTATAATATTCATTCCGAAGTGTCATGTATACCTCGAATTCACTTCAGAGGAATCTAAATGCGACATTTCCATGCTAGGAAATAGCCCTTGCAGATATCTCCGCATTGTGGCAATAGAGTCCTAATGCTTCTTAAGACGCGATATCGCATCTCACTAATATTTTACATGATAAGATATAATGTTCTTTGTGAAGTGTCATGTATACCTCGTATTCACTTCTAAAGAATGTAAATGCGAATCTTCCTTGCTAGGAAATAGCGTATTCAGATGTCTACGTTTCGTAGCAATAGAGTTCTAATGCAACTTAAATCGCGATATCGCATCTAATTCCTATGTTTCGTGATAAGATATAATATTCACTGCGAGGTGTCATGTAGACCTCGCATTCACTTCAAAAGAATGTAAATGCGACACTTCCTTGCTAGGAAATAGCGTATTCAGATGTCTACGTATCGTAGCAATAGAGTTCTAATGCTACTTAAACCGCGATATCGCATCACATTTCTATGTTTCGTGATAAGATATAATATTCAATGCGAATGGTCATATATACCTCGTATTCACTTCAATAGAACGTAAATGCGACTATTGCTTGCTAGGAAATAGCGTTTGCAGATGTCTACGTATCGTAGCAATAGCGTTCTAATGCTACTTAAATAGCGATGTGACACTTCATTTATATGTTTCGTGATAAGATATAATATTCATTGCGAAGTGTCATGTATACCTCGTATTCACTTCAAAAAATGTAAATACGACGTTTCCATCCTAGGAAATAGCGTTTGCAGATGTCTACGTATCGTAGCAAAAGAGTCCTAATGCTTCTTAAAACGAGATGTCACATTTCATTTCTATGTTTTGTGATAAGATATAATATTCATTGCAAAGTGTCATGTATACCTCGTATTCTCGCCAAACGAATGCAAATGCGACACTTCCTTGCTCGGAAATAGCGTCTGCAGATGTCTATGCGTCGAGGCAATAGAGTTCTAATGCTTCTTAAAACGCGATATCGCATCTCAATTCTATGTCACATGAGAAGATATAATGTTCATTGCGAAGTGTCATGTATACCTCGAATTCACTTCAAAAGAATGTAAATGCGAAACTTCCATGCTAGGAAATAGCGTTTGCAGATATCTCCGCATCGAGGCAATAGGGTTCTAATGCTTCTTAAAACGCGATATCGCATCTCATTCCTATGTTTCATGATAAGATATAATGTTCATTGCGAAGTGTCATGTATACCTCGTATTCAATACAAGAGAATGTAAATGCGACACTTCCATGCTAGGAAATGGCGTCTGCAGGTGTCTACGCGTCGAGGCAATAAAGTTCTAATGCTTCTTAAAACGCGATATCGCATCTCTCTTCTACGTTTCATGATAAGATATAATATTCATTGCGAAGTGTCATGTATAACTCGTATTCACTTCAAAAGAATGTAAATGCGACTATTGCTTGCTAGGAAATAGCGTCTGTAGATGTCTCCGCATCGAGGCCATAGAGTTCTAAAGCTTCTTGAAACGCGATATTGCATCTCTCTTCTATGTTTCTAGATAAGATATAATATTCATTGCGAAGTGTCATGTATACCTCGCATTCACTCCAAACGAATGTAAATGCGACACTTCCTTGTTAGGAAATGGCGTATTCAGATGTCCACGTATCGTAGCAATAGAGTTCTAATGCTACTTAAATCGCGATATCGCAACTCATTTCTACGTTTCGTGATAAGGTATAATATTCATTGCGAAGTGTCATGTACACCTCGTATTCACTTCAAAAGAATGTAAATGCGACACTCCGAGTCTAGGAAATAGCGTCTGCAGATGTGTATGCATCGAGGCCATAGAGTTCTAATGCTTCTTGGAACGCGATATCGCATCTCTCTTCTATGTTTCATGATAAGATATAATATTCATTGCGAAGTGTCATGTATACCTCGCATTCACTCCAAACGAATGTAAATGCGACACTTCCTTGTTAGGAAATGGCGTATTCAGATGTCCACGTATCGTAGCAATAGAGTTCTAATGCTACTTAAATCGCGATATCGCAACTCATTTCTACGTTTCGTGATAAGATATAATATTCATTGCGAAGTGCCATGTACACCTCGTATTCACTTCAAAAGAATGAAAATGCGACTATTGCTTGCAAGGATATAGTGTTTGCTGATGTCTCCGCATCGATGCCATAGAGTTCTAATGCTACTTAAATCGCGATATCGCATCCCATTTCTATGTTTCGTGATAAGATATAATATTCATTGCGAGGTGTCATGTACACCTCGTATTCACTTCCAAAGAATGTAAATGCGACACTTCCTTGCTAGGAAATAGCGTATTCAGAAGTCTACGTATCGTAGCAATAGAGTTCCAATGCTACTTAAATAGCGATATCGCATCTCGTTTCTATGTTTCGTCATAAGATATAATATTCATTGCGAGGTGTCATGTACACCTCGAATTCACTTCAAAAGAATGTAAATGCGACACTTCCTTGCTAGGAAATAGCGTATTCAGATGTCTACGAATCGTAGCAATAGAATTCTAATGCTTCTCAAAACGCGATATCGCATCTCATTTCTATGTTTCCAGATAAGATATAATATTAATGGCGAAGTGTCATGTGCACCTCGTATTCACTTCAAAAGAATGTAAATGCGACACTTCCATGCTAGGAAATAGCGTCTGCAGATGTCCATGCGTCGAGGCAATAGAGTTCTAATGCTTCTTACAACGCGATATCGCATCTCATTTCTATGTTTCGTGATAAGGTATAATATTCACTGCGAGTTGTCATGTACACCTCGTATTCACTTCAAAAGAATGTAATTGCGACACTTCCTTGCTAGCAACTAGTGTATTCAGATGTCTACGTATCGTAGCAATAGAGTTCTAATGCTACTTAAATCGGGATATCTCATCTCATTTCTATGTTTCGTGATAAGACATAATATTCATTGCGAATGGTCATGTATGCCTTGTATTCACTTCAAAAGAATGTAAATGCGACTATTGCTTGCTAGGAAATAGCGTTTGCAGATGTCTACGTATCGTAGCACTAGCGTTCTAATGCTACTTAAATCGCGATATGACACCTCATTTATATGTATCGTGATAAGATATAATATTCATTGCGAAGTGTCATGTATACATCGTATTCACTTCAAAATAATGCAAGTGCGACACTTCCATGCTAGGAAATAGCGTTTGCAGATGTCGCCGCATCGAGGCCATAGAGTTCTAATGCTTCTTAGAACGCGATATCGCATCTCATTTCTATGTTTCGTGATTAATTATAATATTCATTCCGAAGTGTCATGTATACCTCGAATTCACTTCAAAAGAATGTAAATGCGACACTTCCATACTAGGAAATTGCGTTTGCAGATATCTCCGCATCTAGGCAATAGGGTTCTAATGCTTCTTATGACGCGATATCGCATCTCACTTTTATGTTATATGATAAGATATAATATTCATTGCGAAGTGTCATGCATACCTCGTATTCTCTCCAAGCGAATGTAAGAGCAACACTTCCTTGCTAGGAAATAGCTTATTCAGATCTCTACGTATCGTAGCAATAGAGATCTAGTGCTTCAGAAAACGCGATATCGCATCTCATTTCTATGTTTCCTGATAAGATATAATATTCATTGCGAAGTGTCATGTACACCTCGTATTCACTTCAAAAGAATGTAAATGCGGATCTTCCTTGCTCGGAAATAGCGTTTGCAGATGTCTACGTATCGTAGCAATAGAGTTCTAATGCTTCTCAAAACGCGATATCGCATCTCATTTCTATGCTTCATGATAAGATACAATATTCATTGCGAAGTGTCATCTATACCTCGTATTCACTCCAAACGAATGTCAATGAGACACTTCCTTGCTAGGAAATAGCGTATTCAGATGTCTACGTATCGTAGCAATAGAGTTCTAATGCTTCTTTAAATCGCGATATCGCATCTCATTTCTATGTTTCGTGATAAGATATAATATTCATTGCGAAGTGTCATGAATACCTCGTATTCACTTCAAAAGAATGTAAATGCGACTATTGCTTGCTAGGAAATAGCGTCTGTAGATGTCTCCGCATCGAGGCCATAGAGTTCTAAAGCTTCTTGAAACGCGATATTGCATCTCTCTTCTATGTTTCATGATAAGATATAATATTCATTGCGAAGTGTCATGTATACCTCGCATTCACTCCAAACGAATGTAAATGCGACACTTCCTTGCTAGGAAATGGCTTATTCAGATGTCCACGTATCGTAGCAATAGAGTTCTAATGCTACTTAAATCGCGATATCGCAACTCATTTCTACGTTTCGAGATAAGATATAATATTCATTGCGAAGTGTCATGTACACCTCGTATTCACTTCAAAAGAATGTAAATGCGACACTTCGAGGCTAGGAAATAGCGTCTGCAGATGTCTATGCATCGAGGCCATAGAGTTCTAATGCTTCTTAAAACGCGATATCGCATCTCTCTTCTACGTTTCATGATAAGATATAATATTCATTGCGAAGTGTCATGTATACCTCGTATTCACTTCAAAAGAATGTAAGTGCCACACTTCCATGCTAGGAAATAGCGTTTGCTGATGTCGCCGCATCGATGCCATAGAATTCTAATGCTTCTTAAAACGCGATATCGCATCTCTCTTCTATGTTTCATGATAAGTTATAATATTCATTCCGAAGTGTCATGTACACCTCGTATTCACTTCAAAAGAATGTAAATGCGACACTTCGAGGCTAGGAAATGGCGTCTGCAGATGTGTATGCATCGAGGCCATAGAGTTCTAATGCTTCTTGGAACGCGATATCGCATCTCTCTTCTATGTTTCTAGATAAGATATAATATTCATTGCGAAGTGTCATGTATACCTCGCATTCGCTCCAAACGAATGTAAATGCGACACTTCCTTGTTAGGAAATGGCGTATTCAGATGTCCACGTATCGTAGCAATAGAGTTCTAATGCTACTTAAATCGCGATATCGCAACTCATTTCTACGTTTCGTGATAAGGTATAATATTCATTGCGAAGTGTCATGTACACCTCGTATTCACTTCAAAAGAATGTAAATGCGACACTCCGAGTCTAGGAAATAGCGTCTGCAGATGTGTATGCATCGAGGCCATAGAGTTCTAATGCTTCTTGGAACGCGATATCGCATCTCTCTTCTATGCTTCATGATAAGATATAATATTCATTGCGAAGTGTCATGTATACCTCGCATTCACTCCAAACGAATGTAAATGCGACACTTCCTTGTTAGGAAATGGCGTATTCAGATGTCCACGTATCGTAGCAATAGAGTTCTAATGCTACTTAAATCGCGATATCGCAACTCATTTCTACGTTTCGTGATAAGGTATAATATTCATTGCGAAGTGTCATGTACACCTCGTATTCACTTCAAAAGAATGTAAATGCGACACTTCGAGGCTAGGAAATAGCGTCTGCAGATGTGTACGCATCGAGGCCATAGAGTTCTAATGCTTCTTAAAACACGATATCGCGACTCTCTTCTACGTTTCATGATAAGATATAATATTCATTGCGAAGTGTCATGTATACCTCGTATTCACTTCAAAAGAATGTAAGTGCCACACTTCCATGCTAGGAAATAGCGTTTGCTGATGTCGCCGCATCGATGCCATAGAATTCTAATGCTTCTTAAAACGCGATATCGCATCTCTCTTCTATGTTTCATGATAAGTTATAATATTCATTCCGAAGTGTCATGTAAACCTCGAATTCACTTCAAAAGAATGTAAATGCGACACTTCCTTGCTAGGAAATGGCGTATTCAGATGTCCACGTATCGTAGCAATAGAGTTCTAATGCTACTTAAATCGCGATATCGCATCTCATTTCTATGTTTCGTGATAAGATATAATATTCATTGCGAAGTGTCATGAATATCTCGTATTCACTTCAAAAGAATGTAAATGCGACTATTGCTTGCTAGGAAATAGCGTTTGCGGTTGTCTCCGCATCGAGGCCATAGAGTTCTAATGCTTCTTGGAACGCGATATCGCATCTCTCTTCTATGTTTCATGATAAGATATAATATTCATTGCGAAGTGTCATGTATACCTCGCATTCACTCCAAACGAATGTAAATGCGACACTTCCTTGCTAGGAAATGGCGTTTTCAGATGTCTACGTATCGTAGCAATAGAGTTCTAATGCTACTTAAATCGCGATATCGCAGCTCATTTATATGTTTCGTGATAAGATATAATATTCATCGCGAAGTGTCATGTATACCTTGTATTCACTTCAAAAGAATGTAAGTGCGAATCTTCCTTGCAAGGAAATAGCGCTTGCAGATGTCTGCGTAACGTAGCAATAGTGTTCTAATGCCTCTCAAAACGCGATATCGCATCTCATTTCTATGCTTCATGATAAGATTTAATATTCATTGCGAAGTGTCATGTACACCTCGTATTCACTTCAAAAGAATGTAAATGCGACTATTGCTTGCTAGGAAATAGCGTCTGCAGATGTGTCCGCATCGAGGCCATAGAGTTCTAATGCTTCTTAAAACGCGATATCGCATCTCTCTTCTACGTTTCATGATAAGATATAATATTCATGGCGATGTGTCATGTATACTTCGTATTCACTTCAAAAGTATGTAAGTGCGACACTTCCATGCTAGGAAATAGCGTTTGCTGATGTCTCCGCATCGATGCCATAGAGTTCTAATGCTTCTTAAAACGCGATATCGCATCTCTCTTCTATGTTTCATGATAAGTTATAATATTCATTCCGAAGTGTCATGTAAACCTCGAATTCACTTCAAAAGAATGTAAGTGCGACTATTGCTTGATAGGAAATAGCGTTTACAGATGTCTACGTATCGTAGCAATAGTATTCTAATGCTTCTCAAAACGCGATATCGCATCTCATTTCTATGTTTCCTGATAAGATATAATATTCATTGCGAAGTGTCATGTACACCTCGTATTCACTTCAAAAGAATGTAAATGCGACACTTCCATGCTAGGAAGTAGCGTCTGCAGATGTCTATGCGTCCAAGCTATAGAGTTCTAATGCTTCTTAAAACGCGATATCGCATCTCACTTCTATGTTTCATGATAAGATGTAATATTCATTGCGAAGTGTCATGTATACCTCGTATTCTCTTCAAAAGAATGTAAATGCGAATCTTCCTTCCAAGGAAATAGCGCTTGCAGATGTCTACGTAACGTAGCAATAGTGTTCTAATGCCTCTCAAAACGCGATATCGCATCTCATTTCTATGCTTCATGATAAGATTTAATATTCATTGCGAAGTGTCATGTATATTTCGTATTCACTTCAAAAGAATGCAAATGCGACACTTCCATGCCAGGAAATAGCGTCTGCAGATGTCTACGCGTCGAGGCAATAGAGTTCTAATGCTTCTTGAAACGCGATATCGCATCTCACTTCTATGCTTCGTGATAAGATATAATATTCATCGCGAAGTGTCATGTATACCTCGTATTCACTTCAAAAGAATGTAAGTGCGACAGTTCCATGCTAGGAAATAGCGTTTGCAGATGTCGCCGCATCGAGGCCATAGAGTTCTAATGCTTCTTAGAACGCGATATCGCATCTCATTTCTATGTTTCGTGATTAATTATAATATTCATTCCGAAGTGTCATGTATACCTCGAATTCACTTCAAAAGAATGTAAATGCGACACTTCCATACTAGGAAATTGCGTTTGCAGATATCTCCGCATCTAGGCAATAGGGTTCTAATGCTTCTTATGACGCGATATCGCATCTCACTTTTATGTTATATGATAAGATATAATATTCATTGCGAAGTGTCATGCATACCTCGTATTCTCTCCAAGCGAATGTAAGAGCAACACTTCCTTGCTAGGAAATAGCTTATTCAGATCTCTACGTATCGTAGCAATAGAGATCTAGTGCTTCAGAAAACGCGATATCGCATCTCATTTCTATGTTTCCTGATAAGATATAATATTCATTGCGAAGTGTCATGTACACCTCGTATTCACTTCAAAAGAATGTAAATGCGGATCTTCCTTGCTCGGAAATAGCGTTTGCAGATGTCTACGTATCGTAGCAATAGAGTTCTAATGCTTCTCAAAACGCGATATCGCATCTCATTTCTATGCTTCATGATAAGATACAATATTCATTGCGAAGTGTCATCTATACCTCGTATTCACTCCAAACGAATGTCAATGAGACACTTCCTTGCTAGGAAATAGCGTATTCAGATGTCTACGTATCGTAGCAATAGAGTTCTAATGCTTCTTTAAATCGCGATATCGCATCTCATTTCTATGTTTCGTGATAAGATATAATATTCATTGCGAAGTGTCATGAATACCTCGTATTCACTTCAAAAGAATGTAAATGCGACTATTGCTTGCTAGGAAATAGCGTCTGTAGATGTCTCCGCATCGAGGCCATAGAGTTCTAAAGCTTCTTGAAACGCGATATTGCATCTCTCTTCTATGTTTCATGATAAGATATAATATTCATTGCGAAGTGTCATGTATACCTCGCATTCACTCCAAACGAATGTAAATGCGACACTTCCTTGCTAGGAAATGGCTTATTCAGATGTCCACGTATCGTAGCAATAGAGTTCTAATGCTACTTAAATCGCGATATCGCAACTCATTTCTACGTTTCGAGATAAGATATAATATTCATTGCGAAGTGTCATGTACACCTCGTATTCACTTCAAAAGAATGTAAATGCGACACTTCGAGGCTAGGAAATAGCGTCTGCAGATGTCTATGCATCGAGGCCATAGAGTTCTAATGCTTCTTAAAACGCGATATCGCATCTCTCTTCTACGTTTCATGATAAGATATAATATTCATTGCGAAGTGTCATGTATACCTCGTATTCACTTCAAAAGAATGTAAGTGCCACACTTCCATGCTAGGAAATAGCGTTTGCTGATGTCGCCGCATCGATGCCATAGAATTCTAATGCTTCTTAAAACGCGATATCGCATCTCTCTTCTATGTTTCATGATAAGTTATAATATTCATTCCGAAGTGTCATGTACACCTCGTATTCACTTCAAAAGAATGTAAATGCGACACTTCGAGGCTAGGAAATGGCGTCTGCAGATGTGTATGCATCGAGGCCATAGAGTTCTAATGCTTCTTGGAACGCGATATCGCATCTCTCTTCTATGTTTCTAGATAAGATATAATATTCATTGCGAAGTGTCATGTATACCTCGCATTCGCTCCAAACGAATGTAAATGCGACACTTCCTTGTTAGGAAATGGCGTATTCAGATGTCCACGTATCGTAGCAATAGAGTTCTAATGCTACTTAAATCGCGATATCGCAACTCATTTCTACGTTTCGTGATAAGGTATAATATTCATTGCGAAGTGTCATGTACACCTCGTATTCACTTCAAAAGAATGTAAATGCGACACTCCGAGTCTAGGAAATAGCGTCTGCAGATGTGTATGCATCGAGGCCATAGAGTTCTAATGCTTCTTGGAACGCGATATCGCATCTCTCTTCTATGCTTCATGATAAGATATAATATTCATTGCGAAGTGTCATGTATACCTCGCATTCACTCCAAACGAATGTAAATGCGACACTTCCTTGTTAGGAAATGGCGTATTCAGATGTCCACGTATCGTAGCAATAGAGTTCTAATGCTACTTAAATCGCGATATCGCAACTCATTTCTACGTTTCGTGATAAGGTATAATATTCATTGCGAAGTGTCATGTACACCTCGTATTCACTTCAAAAGAATGTAAATGCGACACTTCGAGGCTAGGAAATAGCGTCTGCAGATGTGTACGCATCGAGGCCATAGAGTTCTAATGCTTCTTAAAACACGATATCGCGACTCTCTTCTACGTTTCATGATAAGATATAATATTCATTGCGAAGTGTCATGTATACCTCGTATTCACTTCAAAAGAATGTAAGTGCCACACTTCCATGCTAGGAAATAGCGTTTGCTGATGTCGCCGCATCGATGCCATAGAATTCTAATGCTTCTTAAAACGCGATATCGCATCTCTCTTCTATGTTTCATGATAAGTTATAATATTCATTCCGAAGTGTCATGTAAACCTCGAATTCACTTCAAAAGAATGTAAATGCGACACTTCCTTGCTAGGAAATGACGTATTCAGATGTCCACGTATCGTAGCAATAGAGTTCTAATGCTACTTAAATCGCGATATCGCATCTCATTTCTATGTTTCGTGATAAGATATAATATTCATTGCGAAGTGTCATGAATATCTCGTATTCACTTCAAAAGAATGTAAATGCGACTATTGCTTGCTAGGAAATAGCGTTTGCGGTTGTCTCCGCATCGAGGCCATAGAGTTCTAATGCTTCTTGGAACGCGATATCGCATCTCTCTTCTATGTTTCATGATAAGATATAATATTCATTGCGAAGTGTCATGTATACCTCGCATTCACTCCAAACGAATGTAAATGCGACACTTCCTTGCTAGGAAATGGCGTTTTCGGATGTCTACGTATCGTAGCAATAGAGTTCTAATGCTACTTAAATCGCGATATCGCAGCTCATTTATATGTTTCGTGATAAGATATAATATTCATCGCGAAGTGTCATGTATACCTTGTATTCACTTCAAAAGAATGTAAGTGCGAATCTTCCTTGCAAGGAAATAGCGCTTGCAGATGTCTGCGTAACGTAGCAATAGTGTTCTAATGCCTCTCAAAACGCGATATCGCATCTCATTTCTATGCTTCATGATAAGATTTAATATTCATTGCGAAGTGTCATGTACACCTCGTATTCACTTCAAAAGAATGTAAATGCGACTATTGCTTGCTAGGAAATAGCGTCTGCAGATGTGTCCGCATCGAGGCCATAGAGTTCTAATGCTTCTTAAAACGCGATATCGCATCTCTCTTCTACGTTTCATGATAAGATATAATATTCATGGCGATGTGTCATGTATACTTCGTATTCACTTCAAAAGTATGTAAGTGCGACACTTCCATGCTAGGAAATAGCGTTTGCTGATGTCTCCGCATCGATGCCATAGAGTTCTAATGCTTCTTAAAACGCGATATCGCATCTCTCTTCTATGTTTCATGATAAGTTATAATATTCATTCCGAAGTGTCATGTAAACCTCGAATTCACTTCAAAAGAATGTAAGTGCGACTATTGCTTGATAGGAAATAGCGTTTACAGATGTCTACGTATCGTAGCAATAGTATTCTAATGCTTCTCAAAACGCGATATCGCATCTCATTTCTATGTTTCCTGATAAGATATAATATTCATTGCGAAGTGTCATGTACACCTCGTATTCACTTCAAAAGAATGTAAATGCGACACTTCCATGCTAGGAAGTAGCGTCTGCAGATGTCTATGCGTCCAAGCTATAGAGTTCTAATGCTTCTTAAAACGCGATATCGCATCTCACTTCTATGTTTCATGATAAGATGTAATATTCATTGCGAAGTGTCATGTATACCTCGTATTCTCTTCAAAAGAATGTAAATGCGAATCTTCCTTCCAAGGAAATAGCGCTTGCAGATGTCTACGTAACGTAGCAATAGTGTTCTAATGCCTCTCAAAACGCGATATCGCATCTCATTTCTATGCTTCATGATAAGATTTAATATTCATTGCGAAGTGTCATGTATATTTCGTATTCACTTCAAAAGAATGCAAATGCGACACTTCCATGCCAGGAAATAGCGTCTGCAGATGTCTACGCGTCGAGGCAATAGAGTTCTAATGCTTCTTGAAACGCGATATCGCATCTCACTTCTATGCTTCGTGATAAGATATAATATTCATCGCGAAGTGTCATGTATACCTCGTATTCACTTCAAAAGAATGTAAGTGCGACAGTTCCATGCTAGGAAATAGCGTTTGCTGATGTCTCTGCATCGATGCCATAGATTTCTAATGCTTCTCAAAACGCGATATCGCATCTCACTTCTATGTTTCACGATAAGATGTAATATTCATTGCGAAGTGTCATGTATACCTCGCATTCTCTTCAAAAGAATGTAAATGCGAATCTTCCTTGCAAGGAAATAGCGCTTGCAGATGTCTACGTTACGTAGCAATAGTGTTCTAATGCCTCTCAAAACGCGATATCGCATCTCATTTCTATGCTTCATGATAAGATTTAATATTCATTGCGAAGTGTCATGTATATTTCGTATTCACTTCAAAAGAATGTAAATGCGACAATTCCATGCTAGGAAATAGCGTCTGCAGATGTCTACGCGTCGAAGGCAATAAGGTTCTAATGCTTCTTAAAACGCGATATCGCATCTCACTTCTATGATTCATGATAAGATATAATATTCATTGCGAAGTGTCATGTATACCTCGTATTCACTTCAAAAGAATGTAAGTGCCACACTTCCATGCTAGGAAATAGCGTTTGCTGATGTTTCCGCATCGATGCCATAGAGTTCTAATGCTTCTTAAAACGCGATATCGCATCTCTCTTCTATGTTTCATGATAAGTTATAATATTCATTCCGAAGTGTCATGTAAACCTCGAATTCACTTCAAAAGAATGTAAGTGCGACTTTTGCTTGCTAGGAAATAGCGTTTGCAGATGTCTACGTATCGTAGCAATAGAGTTCTAATGCTTCTCAAAACGCGATATCGCATGTCATTTCTATGTTTCCTGATAAGATATAATATTCATTGCGAAGTGTCATGTACACCTCGTATTCACTTCAAAAGAATGTAAATGCGACATTTCCATGCTAGGAAATAGCGTCTGCAGATGTCTATGCATCGCGGCAATAGAGTTCTAATGCTTCTTAAAACGCGATATCGCATCTCACTTCTATGTTCCATGATAAGATATAATATTCATTGCGAAGTGTCATGTATACCTCTTATTCACTCCAAACGAATGCAAATGCGACACTTCCTTGCTAGGAAATAGCGTATTCAGATGTCTACGTATAGTAGCAATAGAGTTCTAATGCTACTTAAATCGCGATATCCCATCTCATTTCTATGTTTCGTGATAAGATATAATATTCATTGCGAAGTGTCATGAATACCTCGTATTCACTTCAAAAGAATGTAAATGCGACTATTGCTTGCTAGGAAATAGCGTTTGCGGATGTCTCCGCATCGAGGCCATAGTGTTCTAATGCTTCTTGAAACGCGATATCGCATCTCTCTTCTATGTTTCATGATAAGATATAATATTCATGGCGAAGTTTCATGTATACCTCGCATTCACTACAAAAGAATGAGAATGCGACACTTCCATGCTAGGAAAAAGCGTCTGCAGATGTCTATGCGTCGAGGCAATAGAGTTCTAATGCTTCTTAGATCGCGATATCGCATCTCATTTCTATGATTCATTATGAGATATAATATTCATTGCGAAGTGCCATGTATACCTCGTATGCACATCAAAAGAATGTAACTGCGACTATACCTTGCTAGGGCATAGTGTTTGCAGATGTCTATGCGTCGAGGCAATAGAGTTCTAATGCTTCTTATATCGCGATATCGCATCTCATTTCGATGATTCATCATAAAATATAATATTCATTCCAAAGTGTCATGTATACATCGAATTCACTTCAAAAGAATCTAAATGCGACATTTCCATGCTTGGAAATAGCCCTTGCAGATATCTCCGCTTTGAGGCAATAGAGACCTAATGCTTCTTAAAACGAGATGTCGCATTTCATTTCTATGTTTCGTGATAAGATATAATATTCATTGCGAAGTGTCATGCATACCTTCTATTCACTCCAAACGAATGTAAATGCGACACTTCCTTGCTAGGAAATAGCGTCAGCAGATGTCTACGCAACGAGGCAGTAGAGTTCTAATGTTTCTTAAAACGCGATATCGCATTTCACTTCTATGTTTCATGATAAGATATAATATTCATTGCGAAGTGTCATGTATACCTCGTATTCACTTCAAAAGAATGTAAGTGCCACACTTCCATGCTAGGAAATAGCGTTTGCTGATGTTTCCGCATCGATGCCATAGAGTTCTAATGCTTCTTAAAACGCGATATCGCATCTCTCTTCTATGTTTCATGATAAGTTATAATATTCATTCCGAAGTGTCATGTAAACCTCGAATTCACTTCAAAAGAATGTAAGTGCGACTTTTGCTTGCTAGGAAATAGCGTTTGCAGATGTCTACGTATCGTAGCAATAGAGTTCTAATGCTTCTCAAAACGCGATATCGCATGTCATTTCTATGTTTCCTGATAAGATATAATATTCATTGCGAAGTGTCATGTACACCTCGTATTCACTTCAAAAGAATGTAAATGCGACACTTCCATGCTAGGAAATAGCGTCTGCAGATGTCTGTGCATCGCGGCAATAGAGTTCTAATGCTTCTTAAAACGCGATATCGCATCTCACTTCTATGTTCCATGATAAGATATAATATTCACTGCGAAGTGTCATGCATACCTCTTATTCACTTCAAAAGAATGTAAATGCGACTATTGCTTGCTAGGAAATAGCGTTTGCGGATGTCTCCGCATCGAGGCCATAGTGTTCTAATGCTTCTTGAAACGCGATATCGCATCTCTCTTCTATGTTTCATGATAAGATATAATATTCATTGCGAAGTGTCATGTAAACCTCGAATTCACTTGAAAAGAATGTAAGTGCGACTTTTGCTTGCTAGGAAATAGCGTTTGCAGATGTCTACGTATCGTTTCAATAGAGTTCTAATGCTTCTCAAAACGCGATATCGCATCTCATTTCTATGCTTCACGATGAGATATAATATTCATTGCGAAGTGTCATGTATACCTCGTATTCACTCCAAAAGAATGTAAATGCGACTATTGCTTGCTAGGAAATAGCGTTTGCAGATGTCTACGTGTCGTAGCAATAGAGTTCTAATGCTTCCTAAAACTCGACATCGCATCTCACTTCTATGTTTCATAATAAGGTATAATATTCATTGCGAAGTGTCGTGTATAACTCCTATTCACTTCAAAAGAATGTAAATGCGACACTTCCCTGCTAGGAAATAGCGTTTGCAGATGTCTTCGTATCGTAGAAATAGAGTTCTGACTTCCATGCTAGGAAATAGCGTCTCCAGATATCTACATATCGTAGCAATAGAGTTCTAATACTGCTTAAAACGCGATATCGCATCTCACTTCTATGTTTCATGATAAGGAATAATATTCATTGCGAAGTGTCATGTATAACTCCTATTCACTTCAAAACAATGTAAATGCGACACTTCCTTACTAGGAAGTAGCGTTTGCAGATGTCTACGTATCGAGGCAATAGTGCTCTAATGCTTCTTCAAACGCGATATCGCATCTCACTTCTATGTTTCATGATAAGATATAATATTCATTGCGAAGTGTCATGTATTCCTCGTATTCGCATGTAAGGAATGTAAGTCCGACACTTCCTTGCTAGGTAATAGCGTTTGCAAATATCTACGTATCGAAGCAATAGAGTTCTAAAGCTTCCTAAAACACGATATCGCATCTCATTTCCATGTTTCATGATAAGACCTATTATTCATTGCGAAGTGTCATGTATTCCTCGTATTCACATGTAAAGAATGTAAATGCGACACTTCCTTGCTAGGAAATAGCGTTTGCAGATGTCTTCGTATCGTAGAAATAGAGTTCTGACACTTCTTAAAACACGATATCGCATCTCACTTCTATGTTTCATAACAAGGTATAATATTCATTGCGAAGTGTCGTGTATAACTCCTATTCACTTCAAAAGAATGTAAATGCGACACTTCCCTGCTAGGAAATAGCGTTTGCAGATGTCTTCGTATCGTAGAAATAGAGTTCTGACTTCCATGCTAGGAAATAGCGTGTCCAGATATCTACATATCGTAGCAATAGAGTTCTAATACTGCTTAAAACGCGATATCGCATCTCACTTCTATGTTTCATGATAAGGAATAATATTCATTGCGAAGTGTCATGTATAACTCCTATTCACTTCAAAACAATGTAAATGCGACACTTCCTTACTAGGAAGTAGCGTTTGCAGATGTCTACGTATCGAGGCCATAGAGTTCTAATGCTTCTTTAAACGCGATATCGCATCTCTCTCCTATGTTGCATGATAAGATATAATATTCATTACGAAGTGTCATGTATACCTCGTATTCACTTCAAAAGAATGTAAATGCGACTATTGCTTGCTAGGAAATAGCGTTTGCAGATGTCTAGGTATCGTAGCAATAGAGTTCTAATGCTACATAAATCGCGAAATCGCATCTCACTTCTATGTTACATGATAAGATATAATGTTCAGTGCGAAGTGTTCCGTATACCTTGTATTCACTTCAAGGGAATGTAAATGCGAACCTTCCTTGCTAGGAAATAGCGTTTGCAGATGTCTTCGTATCGTAGAAATAGAGTTCTGACTTCCATGCTAGGAAATAGCGTCTCCAGATATCTACATATCGTAGCAATAGAGTTCTAATACTACTTAAATCGCGATATCGCATCCCTCTTCTATGTTTCATGATAAGATATAATATTCCTTGCGAAGTGTCATGTATACCTCATATTGACTTCAAAAGAATGTAAATGCGAATCTTCCTTGCTAGGAAATAGCGTTTGCAGATGTTTACGTATCGTAGCAATAGAGTTCTAATGCTACTTAAATCGCGATATCGCATCTCATTTATATGTTTCATGATAAGATATAATATTCATTGCGATGTGTCATGTAAACCTCGTATTCACTTCAAAAGAATGTAAATGCGACTATTGCTTGCTAGGAAATAGCGTCTGCAGATGTCTACGCGTCGAGGCAATAGAGTTCTAATGCTTCTTAAAACGCGATATCGCATCTCACTTCTATGGTTCATGATAAGATATAATATTCATTGCGACGTGTCATGTATACCTCGTGTTCACTTCAAAAGAATATAAATGCGACTATTGCTTGCTAGGAAATAGCGTTAGCAGATGCCTACGTATCGTAGCAAAAGAGTTCTAATGCTACTTAAATCGCTATATCGCACCTCATTTATATGTTTCATGATAAGATATAATGTTCATTGCGAAGTGTCATGTATACCTCGTATTCACTTCAAAAGAATGTAAATCCGAATCTTCCTTGCTAGGAAATAGCGTTTGCAGATATCTATGTATCGTAGCAATAGAGTTCTAATGCTTCGTAAAACGCGATGTCGCATCTCACTTCTATGGTACATGATAAGATATAATGTTCATTGTGAAATGTCATGAATACCTCGTATTCACTTCAAAAGAATGTAAATGCGACTATTCCTTGCTAAGAAATAGCGTTTGCAGATGCCTACGTATCGTAGCAATAGAGCTCTAATGCTTCTTAGATCGCGATATCGCATCTCATTTCTGTGTTTCGTGATAAGTTATAATATTCATTCCGAAGTGTCATGTAAACCTCGAATTCATTTCAAAAGAATGTATGTGCGGCTATTGCTTGCAAGGAAATAGCGTCTGCAGATGTCTACGCGTCGAGGCAATAGAGTTCTAATGATTCTTAGATCGAGATATCGCATCACATTTCTATGTTCCATTATAAGATATAATATTCATTGCGAAGTGTCATGTACACCTCGCATTCACATCAAAAGAATGTAAATGCGACTATTCCTTGCTTGGGCATAGCGTTTGCAGATGCCTACGTATCGTAGCAATAGGGTTCTAATGCTTCTTAGATCGAGATATCGCATCACATTTCTATGTTCCATTATAAGATATAATATTCATTGCGAAGTGTCATGTATACCTCGCATTCACATCAAAAGAATGTAAATGCGACTATTCCTTGCTTGGGCATAGCGTTTGCAGATGCCTACGTATCGTAGCAATAGAGTTATAATGCTTCTTATATCGCGATATCGCATCTCATTTTTATGTTTCATGATAAGTTATAATATTCATTACGAAGTGTCATGTATACCTCGAATTCACTTCAAAAGAATGTAAATGCGACTATTACTTGCTAGGAAATAGCGTATTCAGATGTCTACGAATTGTAGCAATAGAGTTCTAATGCTACTTAAATAGCGATATCGCATCCCATTTCTATGTTTCGTGAGAAGATATAATATTCATTGCGAGGTGTCATGTACACCTCGCATTCACTTCAAAAGAATGTAAATGCGACACTTCCTTGCTAGGAAATAGCGTATTCAGATGTCTACGTATCGTAGCAATAGAGTTCTAATGCTTCTGAAAACGCGATATCGCATCTCATTTCTATGTTTCCTGATAAGATATAATATTCATTGCGAAGTGTCACGTACACCTCGTACTCACTTCAAAAGAATGTAAGTGCGAAAATTCCATGCTAGGAAATAGCGTTTGCAGATGTCTACGTATCGTAGCTATAGAGTTCTAATGCTACTCAAATCGCGATATCGCATCTCATTTATATGTTTCGTGATAAGATATAATATTCATTGCGAAGTGTCATGTATACCTCGTATTCACTTCAAAAGAATGTAAGTGCGACACTTCCATGCTAGGGAAGTGCGTTTGTAGATGTCTCCGCATCGAGGCCATAGAGTTCTAATGCTACTTAAATCGCGATATCGCATCTCAATTCTATGTCACATGTTAAGATATAATGTTCATTGCGAAGTGTCATGTATACCTCGTATTCACTTCAAAAGAATGTAAATGCGAATCTTCCTTTCTAGGAAATAGCGTTTGCAGTTGTATATGTATCGTAGCAATAGAGTTCTAAAGCTTCCCAAAAGGCGATATCGCATCTCATTTCTATGCTTCGTGATAAGATATAATATTCATTGCGTAGTGTCATGTATACCTCGTATTCACTTCAAAAGAATGTAAATGCGACACTTCCATGCTAGGAAATAGCGTTTGCAGAAATCTCCGCATCGAGGCTATAGAGTTTTAATGCTTCTTACAACGCGATATCGCATCTCTCTTCTATGTTTCATGACAAGATATAATATTCATTGCGAAGTGTCATGCATACCTCGTATTCACTACAAAAGAATGTAAATGCGACTACTGCTTGCTAGGAAATAGCGTTTGCAGATGTCTAGGTATCGTAGCAATAGAGTTCTAATGCTTCTTAGATCGCGATATCGCATCTCATTTCTATGTTTCGTGATAAGATATAATGTCCATTGCGAAGTGTCAAGTATACCTCGTATTCACTTCAGGAGAATGTAAATGCGAATCTCCCTTGCTAGGAAATAGCGTTTGCAGATGCCTACGTATCGGAGCAATAGAGTTCTAATGCTTCTTAAAACGCGATATCGCATCTCATTTCTATGTTTCGTGATAAGATATAATATTCATTGCGAAGTGTCATGTATGCCTCGTATTCACATCAAAAGAATGTAAATGCGACCATTGCCTGCTATGAAATAGAGTTTGCAGATGTCTACGTGTCGTAGCAATAATGTTTTAATGCTACTTATATTGCGATATCGCATCTCATCTATATGTTTCGTGATAAGATATAATATTCATTTCAAAATGTCATGAATACCTCGTATTCACTTCAAAAGAATGTATGTGCGACACTTCCACGCTAGGAAATAGCGTTTGCAGATGTCTCCGCATCGAGGCCATAGAGTTCTATTGCTTCTTAAAACGCGATATCGCATCTCTCTTCTATGTTTCATGATAAGATATAATATTCATTGCGAAGTGTCATGTATACCTCGTATTCACTTCAAAAGAATGTAAATGCGACTACTGCTTGCTAGGAAATAGCGTTTGCAGATGTCTGCGTATCGTAGCAATAGTGTTCTAATGCTACTTAAATCGCGATATCGCATCTCATTTGTATGTTTCGTGATAAGATATAATATTCATTGCGAAGTGTCATGTATACCTCGTATTCTCTCCAAACGAATGTAAATGCGACACTTCCTTGCTAGTAAATAGCGTATTCAGATGTCTACGTATCGTAGCAAAAGGGTTCTAATTCTACTTAAACCGCGATATCGCATCTCATTTCTATGTTTCGTGATAAGATATAATATTCATTGCGACGTGTTATGTACACCTCGTATTTACTTCAAAAGAAAGTAAATGCGACTATTGCTTGCTAGGAAATAGCGTTTGCAGATGTCTCCGCATCGAGGCCATAGACTTCTAATGCTTCTTAAAACGCGATATCGCATCCCTCTTCTGTGTTTCATGATAAGATATAATATTCATTGCGAAGTGACATGTACACCTCATATTCACTACAAAAGAATGTAAATGCGACACTTCCATGCTAGGATATAGCGTCTGCAGATGTCTCCACATCGAGGCAATAGGGTTCTAATGCTTCTTAAGACGCGATATCGCATCTCACTTATATGTTACATGATAAGATATAATGTTCATTGCGAAGTGTCATGTTTACCTCGTATTCACTTCAAAAGAATGTAAATGCGAATCTTCCTTGCTAGGAAATAGCGCTTGCAGATGTCTACGTTTCGTAGCAGTAGTGTTCTAATGCTTCTCAAAACGCGATATCGCATCTCATTTCTATGCTTCATGATAAGATATAATATTCATTGCGAAGTGTCATGTATGCCTCGTATTCACTTCAAAAGAATGTAAATGCGACACTTCCATGCTAGGAAATAGCGTCTGCAGATGTCTACGCGTCGAGGCAATAAGGTTCTAGTGCTTCTAAAAACGCGATATCGCATCTCACTTCTATGTTTCATGATAAGATATAATGTTCATTGCGAAGTGTCATGATTACCTCGTACTCACTTCCAAAGAATGTAAGTGCGACACTTCCATGCAAGGAAATAGCGTTTGCAGATGTCTCCGCACCGAGACCATAGAGTTTTAATGCTTCTTACAACGCGATATCGCATCTCTCGTCCATGTTCCATGATAAGATATAATATTCATTGCGAAGTGTCATGTATACCTCGTATTTACTTCAAAAGAAAGAAAATGCGACTATTGCTTGCTAGGAAATAGCGATTGCAGATGTCTCCGCATCGAGGCCGTCGCATTTACATCCTTTTGAAGTGAATAGGAGTTATACATGACACTTCGCAATGAATATTATACCTTATCATGAAACATAGAAGTGAGATGCGATATCGCGTTTTAAGCAGTATTAGAAATCTATTGCTACGATTCGATGATATCTGCAAACGCTATTTCCTAGCAAGGAAGTGTCGCATTTACATTCTTTTGAAGTGAATACGATGTATACATGACACTTCGCAATGAATATTATATCTTATCATAAAACAGAGAAATGAGATGCGACATCTCGTTTTAAGAAGCATTAAAACTCTATTGTTTCGATACGTAGATACCTGGAGTCGCTACTTCCTAGCAAGCAAGTGTCGCATTTACATTCTTTTGAAGTGAATAGGAAGCTTACATGACACTTCGCAATGAATATTATATCTTATCATGAAAGTTAGATATGAGATGCGATATCGCGTTTTGAGAAGTGTCAGAACTATATATCTACGATACGAAGACATCTGCAATCGTTATATCCCAGCAAGGAAGAGTCGCGTTTACATTCAATTGAAGTGAATACGAGGTATACATGACACTTCGCAATGAATATTATATCTTATCACGAAACATATAAATGAGATGCGATATCGCGATTTGAGTAGCATTAGAACTCTATAGCTACGATACGTAGACATCTGCAAACGCTATTTCCTAGCATGGAATTTTCGCACTTGCATTCTTTTGAAGTGAGTACGAGGTGTACGTGACACTTCGCAATGAATATTATATCTTATCAGGAAACATAGAAATGAGATGCGATATCGCGTTTTCAGAAGCATTAGAAATCTATGGCATCGATGCGGAGACATCAGCAAACGCTATGTCCTAGCATGGAAGTGTCGCACTTACATTCTTTTCAAGTGAATACGAGGTATACATGACGCTTCGCGATGAATATTATACCTTATCACGAAACATATAAATGAGATGGGATATAGAGATTTAAGTAGCACTAGAACTCTATTGCTACGATACGTAGACATCTGAATACGCCATTTCCTAGCAAGGAAGTGTCCCATTTACATTCGTTTGGAGTGAATACGAGGTATACATGACACTTCGCAATGAATATTATATCTTATCGTGAATCATAGAAGTGAGTTGCGATATCGCGTTTTACGAAGCACTAGAAACCTATTGCCTCGATGCGGAGATATCTGCAAACGCTATTACCTAGCATAGAAGTGTTTCATTCACATTCTTTTGAAGTGAATTCGAGGTATACATGACACTTCGGAATGAATATTATATCTTATCACGAAACATAGAAATGAGATGCGATATCGCTATCCAAGAAGCATTAGAACCCTATTGCTACAAAACTCAAGCATCAGCAAACGCTATTTCCTAACATGGAAGTGTCGCATTTACATTCGTTTGGAGTGAATACGTGGTATACATGATACTTCGCAATGAATATTATATCTTATCATGAAACATAGGAGAGTGATGCGATATCGCGTTTTAAGAAGCATTAGAACTCTACGGCCTCGATGCGGAGACATCTGCAAACGCTATTTCCTAGCATGGAAGTGTCGCACTTACAGTCTTTTAAAGTGAATACGAGGTATACATGACACTTCGCAATGAATATTATATCTTATCACGAAACATAGAAATGAAATGCGACATCTCGTTTTAAGAAGCATTGGGACTCTATTGCATCAATGCGGAGATATCTGCAAGGGCTATATCCTAGCATGGAAATGTCGCATTTAGATTCTTTTGAAGTGAATTCGAGGTATACATGACACTTCGGAATGAATATTGTAACTTATCACGAAACATAGAAATGAGATGCGATATCGCGATTTAAGTAACATTAGAACTCTAATGCTACGATAAGTAGACATCTGCAAACGCTATTTCCTAGCAAGGAATAGTCGCATTTACATTCTTTTGAAGTGAATACGAGGTATACATGACACTTCGCAATGAATAATATATCTTATCACGAAACATATAAATGAGGTGTCATATCGCGATTTAAGTAGCATTAGAACGCTATTGCTACGATACATAGACATCTGCAAATGCTATTTCCTAGCAAGCAATAGTCGCATTTACATTCTTTTGAAGTGAATACAAGGTATACATGACCATTCGCAATGAATATTCTTTCTTATCACGAAAGATAGAAATGAGATGCGATATCGCGTTTTAAGTAGCATTAGAAATCTATTGCCTCGATGCGTAGACATCTGCAGACGCTATTTCCTAGGAAGGAAGTGTCGCATTTACATTCGTTTGGAGTGAATAGGAGGTATGCATGACATTTCGCAATGAATATTATATCTTATCACGAAACATAGAAATGAAATGCGACATCTCGTTTTAAGAAGCATTACGACTCTATTGCCTCAATGCGGAGATATCTGCAAGGGCTATTTCCAAGCAAGCAATAGTCGCATTTACATTCTTTTGAAGTGAATTCGAGGTTTACATGACACTTCGGAATGAATATTATAACTTATCACGAAACATAGAAATGGGATGCGATATCGCGTTCTAAGAAGCATTAGAACTCTATTGCTACGATACGTAGGCATCTGCAAACGCTATGCCCTAGCAAGGAATAGTCGCATTTACATTCTTTTGATGTGAATACGAGGTATACATGACACTTCGCAATGAATATTATATCTTATCATGAAACATAGAAGTGAGATGCTTTAGCGCGTTTTAAGAAGCATTAGAACTCTATTGCTGCGATACATAGACATCTGCAAACGCCATTTCCTAGCAAGGAAGATTCGCATTTACATTCTTTTGAAGTGAATACGAGGTAAACATGACACTTCGCAATGAACATTATATCTTACCATGAAACATAGAAGAGAGATGCGATATCGCAATTTGAGAAGCATTAGAACTATATGGCCTCGACGCAGAGACATCTGCAAACGCTATTTCCTAGCATGGAATTGTCGCACTTACATTCTTTTGAAGTGAATACGAGGTATACATGACACGTCGCAATGAATATTATTTCTTATCACGAAACATATAAATGGGATGCGATATCGCGATTTAAGTAGCATTAGAACTCTATTGCTACGATACGTAGACATCTGCGAACGCTATTTCCTAGCAAGGAAGATTCGCATTTACGTTCTTTTGAAGTGAATACGAGGTAAACATGACACTTCGCAATGAACATTATATCTTACCATGAAACATAGAAGAGAGATGCGATATCGCAATTTGAGAAGCATTAGAACTATATGGCCTCGATGCAGAGACATCTGCAAACGCTATTTCCTAGCATGGAAGTGTCGCACTTACATTCTTTTGAAGTGAATACGAGGTATACATGACACTTCGCAATGAATATTATATCTTATCACGAAACATAGAAATGAAATGCGACATCTCGTTTTAAGAAGCATTAGGACTCTATTGCCTCAATGCGGAGATATCTGCAAGGGCTATTTCCAAGCAAGCAATAGTCGCATTTACATTCTATTGAAGTGAATTCGAGGTTTACATGACACTTCGGAATGAATATTATAACTTATAGCGAAACATAGAAATGAGATTCGATATCGCGATCTAAGCAGCATTAGAACTCCATTGCCACGATACGTAGGCATCTGCAAACGCTATTTCCTAGCAAAGAATAGTCGCATTTACATTTGTTTGAAGTGAATACGAGGTATACATGACACTTCGCAATGAATATTATATCTTATCGTGAATCATAGAAGTGAGTTGCGATATCGCGTTTTAAGAAGCATTAGAACCTTATTGCCTCGACGCGTAGACATCTGCAGACGCTATTTCCTCGCATGGAAGTGTCGCAATTACATTCTTTTGAAGTGAATACGAGGTATACATGACACTTCGCAATGAATATTATATCTTATCACGAAACATATAAATGAGATGCGATATCGCGATTCATGTAACATTAGAACTCTATTGCTACGATACATAGACATCTGCAAACGCCATTTCCTAGCAAGCAATAGTCGCATTTACATTCTTTTGAAGTGAATACGAGGTATACATGACACTCGCAATGAATATTATATCTTATCATGTAACATAGGAGTGAGATGCGATAGCGCGTTTTAAGAAGCATTATAACCCTATTGCATCGATGCGGAAATATTTGCAAACGATATTTCCTTGCATGGAAGTGACGCATTTACATTATTTTGAAGTGAATTCGAGGTATACATGACACTTCGGAATGAATATTATAACTTATCACGAAACATAGAAATGAGATGCGATATCGCGATCTAAGAAGCATTAGAACTCTATTGCTACGATACGTAGGAATCTGCAAACGCTATTTCCTAGCAAGGGAGATTCGCATTTACATTCTCTTGAAGTGAATACGAGGTATACATGACACTTCGCAATGAACATTATATCTTATCACGAAACATAGAAATGAGATGCGATATCGCGATCTAAGAAGCATTAGAGCTCTATTGCTACGATACGTAGGCATCTGCAAACGCTATTTCTTAGCAGGGAATAGTCGCATTTACATTCTCTTGAAGTGAATACGCGGTATACATGACACTTCGCAATGAACATTATATCTTATCATGTAACATAGAAGTGAGATGCGACATCGCGTTTTACGAAGCACTAGAACCCTATTGCCTCGATGCGGAGATATCTGCAAACGCTATTACCTAGCATAGAAGTGTTTCATTCACATTCTTTTGAAGTGAATTCGAGGTATACATGACACTTCGGAATGAATATTATAACTTATCACGAAACATAGAAATGAGATGCGACATCGCGATCTAAGAAGCATTAGAACCCTATTGCTACAAAACTCAAGCATCAGCAAACGCTATTTCCTAACATGGAAGTGTCGCATTTACATTCTTTTGAAGTGAATACGCGGTATACATGACACTTCGCAATGAAAATTATATCTTATCATGTAACATAGAAGTGAGATGCGACATCGCGTTTTACGAAGCATTAGAACCCCATTGCCTCGATGCGGAGATATCTGCAAACGCTATTACCTAGCATGGAAGTGTTTCATTCACATTCTTTTGAAGTGAATTCGAGGTATATATGACACTTCGGAATGAATATTATAACTTATCACGAAACATAGAAATGAGATGCGATATCGCGATTTAAGAAGCATTCGAACCCTATTGCTACAAAACTCAGGCATCTGCAAACGCTATTTCCTAGCATGGAACTGTCGCACTTACATTCTTTTGAAGTGAATACGAGGTATACATGACATTCCGCAATGAATATTATATCTTATCACGAAACATAGAAATGAGAAGCGATATCGCGATTTAAGTAGCATTAGAATTCTATTGCTACGATACGTAGATATCTGAATACACTATTTCCCAGCAAGGAAGTGTCGCATTTACATTCGTTTGGAGTGAATACGAGGTATACATGACACTTCGCAATGAATATTATATCTTATCACGGAACATAGAAATGAAATGCGACATCTCGTTTTAAGAAGCATTAGGACTCTATTGCCTCAATGAGGAGATATCTGCAAGGGCTATTTCCTAGGATGGAAATGTCGCATTTAGATTCTTTTGATGTGAATGCGAGGTATACATGACATTTCGCAATGAATATTATATCTTATCATGAAACATAGATGAGAGATGCGATATCGCGTTTTAGGAAGCATTAGAACTCTATTGCAACGATACGTAGACGTCTGAATACGCCATTTCCTAGCAAAGAAGTGTCGCATTTACATTCGTTTGGAGAGAATACGAGGTATGCATGACACTTCGCAATGAATATTATACCTTATCATGAAAAATAGAAGAGAGATGCGATATCGCGTTCTAAGAAGCATTAGATCTCTATGGCCTTGATGCGGAGACATCTGCAAACGCTATTTCCTAGCATGGAATTGTCGCATTTACATTCTTTTCAAGTGAATACGAGGTATACATGACTCTTCGTAATGAACATTATAGCTTATCATGCAACATAGGAGAGAGATGCGATATCGCGTTTTAAGAAGCATTAGAACTCTATGGCCTCGATGCGGAGACATCTGCAAACGCTAATACCTAGCAAGGAAGATTCGCATTTACATACTTTTGAAGTGAATACGAGGTATACATGACATTTCGCAATGAATATTATATCTTATCACGAAACATAGAAATGAGATGCGATACTGCGATTTAAGTAGCATTAGAACTCTATAGCTACGATACGTAGACATCTGCAAACGCTATTTCCTAGCAAGGAATAGTCGCATTTACATTCTTTTGAAGTGAATACGAGGTATACATGACATTTCGCAATGAATATTATATCTTATCACGAAACATATAAGTGGGACGCGATATCGCGAATTAAGTAACATTAGAACTCTATTGCTACGATACGTAGACATCTGCAAACGCTATTTCTTAGCAAGCAGTAGTCGCATTTACATTCTTTTCAAGTGAATACGAGGTATACATGACACTTCGCAATGAATATTACATCTTATCATGAAACACAGAAGAGTGATGCGATATCGCGTTTTAAGAAGCATTAGAAGTCTATGGCCTCGATGCGGAGACATCTGCAAACGCTATTTCCTAGCATGGAACTGTCGCACTTACATTCTTTTGAAGTGAATACGAGGTATACATGACATTTCGCAATGAATATTATATCTTATCACGAAACATAGAAATGAGATGCGATATCGCGATTTAAGTAGCATTAGAATTCTATTGCTACGATACGTAGACGTCTGAATACGCCATTTCCTAGCAAAGAAGTGTCGCATTTACATTCGTTTGGAGAGAATACGAGGTATGCATGACACTTCGCAATGAATATTATATCTTATCATGAAAAATAGAAGAGAGATGCGATATCGCGTTCTAAGTAGCATTTGATCTCTATGGCCTTGATGCGGAGACATCTGCAAACGCTATTTCCTAGCATGGAAGTGTCGCATTTACATTCTTTTGAAGTGAATACAAGGTATACATGACCATTCGCAATGAATATTCTTGCTTATCACGAAACATAGAAATGGGATGCGATATCGCGATTTAAGTAGCATTTGAACTCTATTGCTACGATACGTAGACATCTGCAAACGCTATTTCCTAGCAAGGAAAAGTCGCATTTACATTCTTTTGAAGTGAATACGAGGTGTACATGACACTTCGCAATGAATATTATATCTTATAACAAAATATATAAATGAGGTGTCATATCGCGATTTAAGTAGCATTAGAACTCTATTGCTACGATACGTAGACATCTGCAAACGCTATTTCCTAGCAAGCAATAGTCGCATTTACATTCTTTAGAAGTGAATACGAGGTATACATGACACTTCGCAATGAACATTATATCTTATCACGAAACATAGAAATGAAATGCGACATCTCGTTTTAAGAAGCATTAGGACTCTATTGCCTCAATGCGGAGATATCTGCAAGGGCTATTTCCAAGCAAGCAATAGTCGCATTTACATTCTATTGAAGTGAATTCGAGGTTTACATGACACTTCGGAATGAATATTATAACTTATAGCGAAACATAGAAATGAGATTCGATATCGCGATCTAAGCAGCATTAGAACTCCATTGCCACGATACGTAGGCATCTGCAAACGCTATTTCCTAGCAAAGAATAGTCGCATTTACATTTGTTTGAAGTGAATACGAGGTATACATGACACTTCGCAATGAATATTATATCTTATCGTGAATCATAGAAGTGAGTTGCGATATCGCGTTTTAAGAAGCATTAGAACCTTATTGCCTCGACGCGTAGACATCTGCAGACGCTATTTCCTCGCATGGAAGTGTCGCAATTACATTCTTTTGAAGTGAATACGAGGTATACATGACACTTCGCAATGAATATTATATCTTATCACGAAACATATAAATGAGATGCGATATCGCGATTCATGTAACATTAGAACTCTATTGCTACGATACATAGACATCTGCAAACGCCATTTCCTAGCAAGCAATAGTCGCATTTACATTCTTTTGAAGTGAATACGAGGTATACATGACACTCGCAATGAATATTATATCTTATCATGTAACATAGGAGTGAGATGCGATAGCGCGTTTTAAGAAGCATTATAACCCTATTGCATCGATGCGGAAATATTTGCAAACGATATTTCCTTGCATGGAAGTGACGCATTTACATTATTTTGAAGTGAATTCGAGGTATACATGACACTTCGCAATGAACATTATATCTTATCACGAAACATAGAAATGAGATGCGATATCGCGATCTAAGAAGCATTAGAGCTCTATTGCTACGATACGTAGGCATCTGCAAACGCTATTTCTTAGCAGGGAATAGTCGCATTTACATTCTCTTGAAGTGAATACGCGGTATACATGACACTTCGCAATGAACATTATATCTTATCATGTAACATAGAAGTGAGATGCGACATCGCGTTTTACGAAGCACTAGAACCCTATTGCCTCGATGCGGAGATATCTGCAAACGCTATTACCTAGCATGGAAGTGTTTCATTCACATTCTTTTGAAGTGAATTCGAGGTATATATGACACTTCGGAATGAATATTATAACTTATCACGAAACATAGAAATGAGATGCGATATCGCGATTTAAGAAGCATTCGAACCCTATTGCTACAAAACTCAGGCATCTGCAAACGCAATTTCCTAGCATGGAAGTGTCGCACTTACATTCTTTTGAAGTGAATACGAGGTATACATGACATTTCGCAATGAATATTATATCTTATCACGAAACGTATAAGTGGGATGCGATATCATGATTTAAGTAGCATTAGAACTCTATTGCTACGAAACGTAGACATCTGCAAACGCTACTTCCTAGCAAGCAATAGTCGCATTTACTTCCTTTTGAAGTGAATACGAGGTGCACATGACACTTCGCAATGAATATAATATCTAATCACGAAACATAGAAGTGAGATGCGAAATCGCGATTTAACAAGCATTAGAACTATACGGTCTCGATGCGGAGACATCTGCAAACGCTATTTCCTAGCAAGCAGTAGTCACATTTACATTCTTTTGAAGTGAATACGAGGTATACATGACATTTCGCAATGAATATTATATCTTATCACGAAACATATAAGTGGGATGCGATATCGCGATTTAAGTAGCATTAGAAGTCTATGGCCTCGATGCGGAGACATCTGCAAACGCTATTTCCTAGCATGGAACTGTCGCACTTACATTCTTTTGAAGTGAATACGAGGTATACATGACATTTCGCAATGAATATTATATCTTATCACGAAACATAGAAATGAGAAGCGATATCGCGATTTAAGTAGCATTAGAATTCTATTGCTACGATACGTAGATATCTGAATACACTATTTCCCAGCAAGGAAGTGTCGCATTTACATTCGTTTGGAGTGAATACGAGGTATACATGACACTTCGCAATGAATATTATATCTTATCACGGAACATAGAAATGAAATGCGACATCTCGTTTTAAGAAGCATTAGGACTCTATTGCCTCAATGAGGAGATATCTGCAAGGGCTATTTCCTAGGATGGAAATGTCGCATTTAGATTCTTTTGATGTGAATGCGAGGTATACATGACATTTCGCAATGAATATTATATCTTATCATGAAACATAGATGAGAGATGCGATATCGCGTTTTAGGAAGCATTAGAACTCTATTGCAACGATACGTAGACGTCTGAATACGCCATTTCCTAGCAAAGAAGTGTCGCATTTACATTCGTTTGGAGAGAATACGAGGTATGCATGACACTTCGCAATGAATATTATACCTTATCATGAAAAATAGAAGAGAGATGCGATATCGCGTTCTAAGAAGCATTAGATCTCTATGGCCTTGATGCGGAGACATCTGCAAACGCTATTTCCTAGCATGGAATTGTCGCATTTACATTCTTTTGAAGTGAATACGAGGTATACATGACTCTTCGTAATGAATATTATAGCTTATCATGCAACATAGGAGAGAGATGCGATATCGCGTTTAAGAAGCATTAGAACTCTATGGCCTCGATGCGGAGACATCTGCAAACGCTATTACCTAGCAAGGAAGATTCGCATTTACATTCTTTTGAAGTGAATACGAGGTATACATGACATTTCGCAATGAATATTATATCTTATCACGAAACATAGAAATGACATGCGATACTGCGATTTAAGTAGCATTAGAACTCTATAGCTACGATACGTAGACATCTGCAAACGCTATTTCCTAGCAAGGAATAGTCGCATTTACATTCTTTTGAAGTGAATACGAGGTATACATGACATTTCGCAATGAATATTATATCTTATCACGAAACATATAAGTGGGACGCGATATCGCGAATTAAGTAACATTAGAACTCTATTGCTACGATACGTAGACATCTGCAAACGCTATTTCTTAGCAAGCAGTAGTCGCATTTACATTCTTTTGAAGTGAATACGAGGTATACATGACACTTCGCAATGAATATTACATCTTATCATGAAACACAGAAGAGTGATGCGATATCGCGTTTTAAGAAGCATTAGAACTCTATGGCATCGATGCGGAGACATCAGCAGACGCTATTTCCTAGCATGGAAGTGTCGCACTTACATTCTTCTGAAGTGAATACGAGGTATACATGACAATTCGAGATGAATATTATATCTTATCACAAAACATATAAATGAGATGCGATATCGCGATTTAAGTAGCATTAGGACACTATTGCTACGATACGTAGACATCTGCAAACGCTATTTTATAGCAGGCAATAGTCACATTTACATTCTTTTGAAGTGAATACAAGCTATACATGACCATTCGCAATGAATATTATATCTTATCACGAAACATTGAAATGAGATGCGATATCGCGATTTAAGTAGCATTGTAACTCTATTGCTACGATACGTAGACATCTGCAAACGCAATTTCCTAGCAAGGAAGTGTCGCATTTACATTCTTTTGAAGTGAATAGGAGGTGTACATGACACCTCGCAATGAATATTATATCTTATCACGAAACATAGAAATGGGATGCGATATCGCGATTTAAGTAGCATTAGAACTCTATTGCTACGATACGTAGACGACTGAATACGCCATTTCCGCGCAAAGAAGTGTCGCATTTACATTCGTTTGAAGAGAATACGAGGTATGCATGATACTTCGCAATGAATATTATATCTTATCATGAAAAATAGAAGAGAGATGCGATATCGCGTTCTAAGAAGCATTAGATCTCTATGGCCTTGATGCGGAGACATCTGCAAACGCTATTTCCTAGCATGGAAGTGTCGCATTTACATTCTTTCGAAGTGAATACAAGGTATACATGACCATTTCGCAATGTATATTCTTGCTTATCACGAAACATAGAAATGAGATGCGATTTCGCGATTTAAGTAGCATTAGAACTCTATTGCTACGATACGTAGACATCTGCAAACGCTATTTCCCAGCAAGGAATAGTCGCATTTACATTCTTTTGAAGTGAATACGAGGTATACATGCCACTTCGCAATGAACATTATATCTTATCACGAAACATATAAATGGGATGCGATATCGCGATTTAAGCAGCATTGGGAATCTATTGCCTCAATACGGAGATATCTGCAAGGGCTATTTCCTAGCATGGAAATGTCGCATTTACATTCTTCTGAAGTGAATACGAGGTATACATGACACTTCGCAATGAATATTATATCTTATCACGAAATATATAAATGAGGTGTCATATCGCGATTTAAGTAGCATTAGAACTCTATTGCTACGATACGTAGACATCTGCAAACGCTATTTCCTAGCAAGCAATAGTCGCATTTACATTCTCTTGAAGTGAATACGAGGTATACATGACACTTCGCAATGAATATTATATCTTATCACGAAATATATAAATGAGGTGTCATATTGCGATTTAAGTAGCATTAGAACACTATTGCTACGATACGTAGACATCTCAATACGCTATTTCCTAGCAAGGAATAGTCGCATTTACATTCTTTTCAAGTGAATACGAGGTATACATGACACTTCGCAATGAATATTATATCTTATCACGAAACGTAGAAATGAGTTGCGACATCGCGATTTATGTAGCATTAGAACTCTATTGCTACGATACGTGGACATCCGAATACGCTATTTCCTAGCAAGGAAGTGTCGCATTTACATTCGTTTGGAGTGAATGCGAGGTATGCATGACACTTCGCAATGAATATTATATCTTATTACGAAACATATAAATCAGGTGTCATATCGCGATTTAAGCAGCATTAGAACGCTATTGCTACGATACGTAGACATCTGCAAACGCTATTTCCTAGCAAGGAATAGTCGGATTTACATTCATTTGAAGTGAATACGAGGTATACATGACACTTCGCAATGAATATTATATCGTATCACGAAACATAGAAATAAAATGCGAAATCGCGATTTATGTAGCATTAGAAATCTATTGCTACGATACGTAGGCATCTGCAAACGCTATGTCCTAGCAAGGAATAGTCGCATTTACATTCTTTTGATGTGAATACGAGGTATACATGACACTTCGCAATGAATATTACATCTTATAATGAAACATAGAAATGAGATGCGATATCGCGATCTAAGAAGCATTAGAACTCTATTGCCTCGACGCGTAGACATCTGCAGTCGCTATTTCCCAGCATGGAAGTGTCGCATTTTCATTCTTTGTAGTGACTGCGTGGTATACATGACACTTCGCAATGAATATTATATCTTATCATGAAACATAGAAGAGAGATTCGATGTCGCGTTCTAAGAAGCATTAGAACTCTATGGCCTCGATGCGGAGACATCTACAAACGCTATTTCCTAGCAAGGAAGTGTCGCACTTACATTCATTTGAAGTGAATACGAGGTATACATGACACTTCGCTATGAATATTATATCTTATCATGAGACATAGAAGTGAGATGCGATATCGAGTTTTAAGAAGCATTAGAACTCTATCGCCTCGATGCGTAGACATCTGCAGACGCTATTTCCTAGCAAGGAAGTGTTGCATTTACATTCTTTTAAAGTGAGTACGAGGTATACATGACACTTTGCAATGAATATTATATCTTATCATGAAGCATAGAAATGAGAAGGGATATCGCGTTATGAGAAGCGTTAGAACTCTATTGCTACGATACGTAGACATCTGCAAGCGCTATTTCCTAGCAAGGAAGTGTCGCATTTACATTCTTTTAAAGTGAATAGGAGGTGTACGTGACACTTCGCAATGAATATTATATCTTATCACGAAACATAGAAACGAGATGCGATATCGCGATCTAAGAAGCATTAGAACTCTATTGCCTCGACGGGTAGACATCTGCAGGCGCTATTTCCTAGCATGGAAGTGTCGCATTTTCATACTTTTGTAGTGAATGCGAGGTATATATGACACTTCGCAATGAATATTATATCTCATCATGAAACATAGAAGAGAGATGCGATATCGCGTTTTAAGAAGCATTAGAACTCTATTGCATCGATGCGTAGACATCTGCAGACGCCATTTCCCAGGAAGGAAGTGTCGCATTTACATTCGTTTGGAGTGAATAGGAGGTATGCATGACACTTCGCAATGAATATTATATCTTATCACGAAACATAGAAATGAAATGCGACATCTCGTTTTAAGAAGCATTACGACGCTATTGCCTCAATGCGGAGATATCTGCAAGGGCTATTTCCTAGCAATCAATAGTCGCATTTACATTCTTTTGAAGTGAAATCGAGGTTTACATGACACTTCGGAATGAATATTATAACTTATCACGAAACATAGAAATTAGATGCGATATCGCGATCTAAGAAGCATTAGAACTCTATTGATACGATACGTAGGCATCTGCAAACGCTATGCCCTAGCAAGGAATAGTCGCATTTACATTCTTTTGATGTGAATACGAGGTTTACATGACACTTCGCAATGAATATTATATCTTATCATCAACATAGAAATGGGATGCGATATCGCGTTTTAAGAAGCGTTAGAAATCTATTGCTACGAAATGTAGACATCTGCAAACGCTACTTCCAAGCAATGGAGTGTCGCATTTACATTCAATTCAAGTGAATAAGAGGTGTACGTGGCACTTCGCAATGAATATTATACCTTATCATGAAACATAGAAGTGAGATGCGATATCGCGATTTAAGCAGTATTAGAACTCTATTGCTACGGTACGTAGACATATGCAAACGCTATTTCCTAGCATGGATGTGTCGCATTTACGTTCTTTTGAAGTGAATACGAGGTATACGTGACATATCGCAATGAATATTATAACTTGTCACGAAACATAGAAATAAGATGCGAAATCGCGATTTATGTAGCATTAGAAATCTATTGCTACGATACGTAGCATCTGCAAACGCTATGTCCTAGCAAGGAATAGTCGCATTTACATTCTTTTGAAGTGAATACGATGTATACATGACACTTCGCAGTGAATATTATATCTTACAATGAAACATAGAACTGAGATGCGATATCGCGATCTAAGAAGCATTAGAACTCTATTGCCTCGACGCGTAGACATCTGCAGTCGCTATTTCCCAGCATGGAAGTGTCGCATTTACATTCCTTTGTAGTGATTGCGAGGTATACATGACACTTCGCAATTAATATTATATCTTATCATGAAACATAGAAGAGAGATTCGATATCGCGTTCTAAGAAGCATTAGAACTCTATGGCCTCGATGCGGAGGCATCTACAAACGCTATTTCCTAGCAAGGAAGTGTCGCACTTACATTCTTTTGAAGTGAATACGAGGTATACATGACACTTCGCAGTGAGTATTATATCTTATCATCAAACATAGAAATGAGATGCGATATCGCGTTTTAAGAAGCGTTAGAAATCTATTGCTACGAAATGTAGACATCTGCAAACGCTACTTCCAAGCAAGGAGTGTCGCATTTACATTCAATTCAAGTGAATAAGAGGTGTACGTGGCACTTCGCGATGAATATTATACCTTATCAAGAAACATAGAAGTGAGATGCGATATCGCGATTTAAGCAGTATTAGAACTCTATTGCTACGGTACGTAGACATATGCAAACGCTATTTCCTAGCATGGATGTGTCGCATTTACGTTCTTTTGAAGTGAATACGAGGTATACGTGACATATCGCAATGAATATTATAACTTGTCACGAAATATTGGAATGAGATGCGATATCGCGATTTAAGCAGCATAAGAACTCTATTGCTACGATACGTAGGCATCTGCAAACGCTATGCCCTAGCAAGGAATAGTCGCATTTACATTCCTTTGATGTGAATACGAGGTATACATGACACTTAGCAATGAATATTATATCTTATAATGGAACATAGAAATGAGATTCGATATCGCAATCTAAGAAGCATTAGAACTCTATTGCCACGACGCGTAGACATCTGCAGGCGCTATTTCCTAGCATGGATGTGTCGCAATTTCATTCTTTTGAAGTGAATGCGAGGTATACATGACACTTCGCAATGAATATTATACCTTATCATGAAACATAGAAGTGAGATGCGATATCGCGATTTAAGCAGTATTAGAATTCTATTGCTACGATACATAGGCATCTGCAGACGCTATTTCCTAGCATCGAAGTGTCGCATTTACATTCTTTTGAAGTGAATACGAGGTATACATGACACTTCGCAATGAATATTATATCTTATAATGGAACATAGAAATGAGATGCGATATCGCGATCTAAGAAGCATTAGAACTCTATTGCCTCGACGCGTAGACATCTGCAGACGCTATTTCCTAGCATGGAAGTGTCGCACTTACATTCTTTTGAAGTGAATTCGAGGTATACATGACACTTCGGAATGAATATTATAACTTATCACGAAACATAGAAATGAGATGCGATATCGCGATCTAAGAAGCATAAGAACTCTATTGCTACGATACGTAGGCATCTGCAAATGCTATTTCCTAGCAAGCAATAGTCGCATTTACTTTCTTTTGGAATGAATTCGAGGTTTACATGACACTTCGGAATGAATATTATAACTTATCGCGAAACATAAAAATGAGATGCGATATCGCGATCTAAGAAGCATTAGAATTCTATTGCTACGATACGTAGGCATCTGCAAACGCTATGCCCTAGCAAGGAATAGTCGCATTTACATTCTTTTGATGTGAATACGAGGTATACATGACACTTCGCAATGAATATTATATCTTGTAATGGAACATAGAAATGAGATGCGATATCGCGATCTAAGAAGCATTAGAACTCTATTGCCTCGACGCGTAGACATCTGCAGACGCTATTTCCTAGCATGCAAGTGTCGCACTTACATTCTTTTGAAGTGAATTCGAGGTATACATGACACTTCGGAATGAATATTATAACTTATCACGAAACATAGAAATGAGATGCGATATCGCGATCTAAGAGGCATTATAACTCTATTGCTACGATACGTAGGCATCTGCAAATGCTATTTCCTAGCAAGCAATAGTCGCATTTACATTCTTTTGATGTGAATTCGAGGTCTACATGACACTTAGGAATGAATATTATAACTTATCACGAAACATAGAAATGAGATGTGATATCGCGATCTAAGAAGCATTAGAACTCTACTGCTACGATACGTAGGAATCTGCAAACGCTATTTCCTAGCAAGGGAGATTCGCATTTACATTCTCTTGAAGTGAATACGAGGTACACATGACACTTCGCAATGAATATTATATCTTATCACGAAACATAGAAATGAGAGGCGATATCGCGATTTAAGTAGCATTAGAACTCTATTGCATCGATGCGGAACTATTTGCAAATGCTATTTCCTTGCATGGAAGTGACGCATTTACATTATTTTGAAGTGAATTCGAGGTATACATGACACTTAGGAATGAATATTATAACTTATCTCGAAACATAGAAATGAGATGCGATATCGCGATCTAAGAAGCATTAGAACCCTATTGCTACAAAACTCAGGCATCTGCAAACCGCTATTTTCATGCAAGGAAGTGTCGCATTTACATTCGTTTGGAGTGAATACGAGGTATACATGACACTTCGCAATGAATATTATATCTTATCACCAAACATAGAAATGAAATGTGACATCTCGTTTTAAGAAGCATTAGGACTCTTTTGCTACGATACGTAGACATCTGCAAACGCTAATTCCTAGGATGGAAACGTCGCATTTACATTCTTTTGAAGTGGATACGAGTTATACATGACACATCGCAATGAACATTATATCTTATCGTGAAACATAGAAGTGAGATGCGATATCGCGTTTTGAGAAGCATTAGTACTCTATTGCTACGATACATAGAAATCTGCAAACGCTATTTCCTAGCAAGGAAGATGCGCATTTACATTCTTTTGAAGTGAATACGAGGTATACATGACACTTCGCAATGAACATTATATCTCATCATGTAACATAGGAGTGAGATGCGATAGCGCGTTTTAAGAAGCATTATAAGCCTATTGCATCGATGCGGAAATATTTGCAAACGCTATTTCCTTGCATGGAAGTGATGCATTTACATTATTTTGAAGTGAATTCGAGGTATACATGACACTTCGGAATGAATATTATAACTTATCACGAAACATAGAAATGAGATGCGATATCGCGATCTAAGGAGCATTAGAACCCTATTGCTACAAAACTCAGGCATCTGCAAACGCTATTTCCTAGCAAGGAAGTGTCGCATTTACATTCGATTGTAGTGAATACGAGGTATACATGACACTTCGCAATGATTATTATATCTTATCACCAAACATAGAAATGAAATGTGACATCTCGTTTTAAGAAGCATTAGGACTCTTTTGCTACGATACGTAGACATCTGCAAACGCTATTTCCTAGGATGGAAACGTCGCATTTACATTCTTTTGAAGTGAATACGAGGTATACATGACACTTCGCAATGAATATTAGATCTTATCATGAAACATAGAAGAGAGATGCGATATCGCGTTTTGAGAAGCATTAGTACTCTATTGCTACGATACACAGACATCTGCAAAACGCTATTTCCTAGCAAGGAAGATGCGCATTTACATTCTTTTGAAGTGAATACGAGGTATACATGACACCTTCGCAATGAACATTATATCTTATCATGAAACATAGAAATGAGATGCGATATTGCGATCTAAGAAGCATTAGAACTCTATTGCTACGATACGTAGGAATCTGCAAACGCTATGCCCTAGCAAGGAATAGTCGCATTTACATTCCTTTGATGTGAATACGAGGTATACATGACACTTCGCAATGAATATTATATCTTATCATGAAACATAGAAGAGAGGTGCGATATCGCGATCTAAGAAGCATTAGAACCCTATTGCTACAAAACTCAGGCATCTGCAAACGCTATTTCCTAGCAAGGAAGTGTCGCATTTACATTCCTTTGATGTGAATACGAGGTATACATGACACTTCGCAATGAATATTATATCTTATCATGAAACATAGAAGAGAGATGCGATATCGCGATCTAAGAAGCATTAGAACCCTATTGCTACAAAACTCAGGCATCTGCAAACGCTATTTCCTTGCAAGGAAGTGTCGCATTTACATTCGTTTGGAGTGAATACGAGGTATACATGACACTTCGCAATGAACATTATATCTTATCATGAAACACAGGAGTGAGATGCGATAGCGCGTTTTAAGAAGCATTAGAACTCTATTGCATCGATGCGGAACTATTTGCAAACGCTATTTCCTTGCATGGAAGTGACGCATTTACATTATTTTGATGTGAATTCGAGGTATACATGACACTTAGGAATGAATATTATAACTTATCTCGAAACATAGAAATGAGATGCGATATCGCGATCTAAGAAGCATTAGAACCCTATTGCTACAAAACTCAGGCATCTGCAAACGCTATTTTCATGCAAGGAAGTGTCGCATTTACATTAGTTTGGAGTGAATACGAGGTATACATGACACTTCGCAATGAATATTATATCTTATCACCAAACATAGAAATGAAATGTTACATCTCGTTTTAAGAAGCATTAGGACTCTTTTGCTACGATACGTAGACATCTGCAAACGCTAATTCCTAGGATGGAAACGTCGCATTTACATTCTTTTGAAGCGGATACGAGTTATACATGACACATCGCAATGAACATTATATCTTATCATGAAACATAGAAGTGAGATGCGATATCGCGTTTTGAGAAGCATTAGTACTCTATTGCTACGATACATAGAAATCTGCAAACGCTATTTCCTAGCAAGGAAGATGCGCATTTACATTCTTTTGAAGTGAATACGAGGTATACATGACACTTCGCAATGAACATTATATCTCATCATGTAACATAGGAGTGAGATGCGATAGCGCGTTTTTAGAAGCATTAGAACTCTATTGCATCGATGCGGAACTATTTGCAAACGCTATTTCCTTGCATGGAAGTGACGCATTTACATTATTTTGAAGTGAATTCGAGGTATACATGACACTTCGCAATGAACATTATAACTTATCACGAAACATAGAAATGAGATGCGATATCGCGATCTAAGAAGCATTAGAACCCTATTGCTACAAAACTCAGGCATCTGCAAACGCTATTTCCTAGCAAGGAAGTGTCGCATTTACATTCGATTGTAGTGAATACGAGGTATACATGACACTTCGCAATGATTATTATATCTTATCACCAAACATAGAAATGAAATGTGACATCTCGTTTTAAGAAGCATTAGGACTCTTTTGCTACGATACGTAGACATCTGCAAACGCTATTTCCTAGGATGGAAACGTCGCATTTACATTCTTTTGAAGTGAATACGAGGTATACATGACACTTCGCAATGAATATTATATCTTATCAGGAAACATATAAATGAGATGCGATATCGCGATCTAAGAAGCATTAGAACTCTATTGCTACGATACGTTGGCATCTGCAAACGCCATTTCCTAGCAAGCAATAGTCGCATTTACATTCCTTTGAAGTGAACACGAGGTATACATGACACTTCGCAATGAATATTATATCTTATCATGAAACATAGAAGAGAGATGCGATATCGCGTTTTGAGGAGCATTAGTACTCTATTGCTACGATACACAAACATCTGCAAACGCTATTTCCTAGCAAGGAAGATGCGCATTTACATTCTTTTGAAGTGAATACGAGGTATACATGACACTTCGCAATCAACATTATATCTTATCATGAAATACAGAAGTGAGATGCGATAGCGCGTTTTAAGAAGCATTAGAACTCTATTGCATCGATGCGGAACTATTTGCAAACGCTATTTCCTTGCATGGAAGTGACGCATTTACATTATTTTGAAGTGAATTCGAGGTATACATGACACTTCGCAATGAACATTATATCTCATCATGTAACATAGGAGTGAGATGCGATAGCGCGTTTTAAGAAGCATTATAACCCTATTGCATCGATGTGGAAATATTTGCAAACGCTATTTCCTTGCATGGAAGTGACGCATTTACATTATTTTGAAGTGAATTCGAGGTATACATGACACTTCGGAATGAATATTATATCTTATCACCAAACATAGAAATGAAATGTGACATCTCGTTTTAAGAAGCATTAGGACTCTTTTGCTACGATACGTAGACATCTGCAAACGCTATTTCCTAGGATGGAAACGTCGCATTTACATTCTTTTGAAGTGAATACGAGTTATACATGACACTTCGCAATGAACATTATATCTTATCATGAAACGTAGAAGTGAGATGCGATATCGCGTTTTGAGAAGCATTAGTACTCTATTGCTACGATACATAGACATCTGCAAACGCTATTTCCTAGCAAGGAAGATGCGCATTTACATTCTTTTGAAGTGAATACGAGGTATACATGACACTTCGCAATGAACATTATATCTCATCATGTAACATAGGAGTGTGATGCGATAGCGCGTTTTAAGAAGCATTATAACCCTATTGCATCGATGCGGAAATATTTGCAAACTCTATTTCCTTGCATGGAAGTGACGCATTTACATTATTTTGAAGTGAATTCGAGGTATACATGACACTTCGGAATGAATATTATAACTTATCACGAAGCATAGAAATGAGATGCGATATCGCGTTTTGAGAAGCTATAGAACTCTATTGCTACGATACATAGATATCTGCAACCGCTATTTCCTAGCAAGGAAGATTCGCATTTACATTCTTTTGAAGTGAATACGAGTTATACATGACACGTCGCAATGAACATTATATCTTATCATGAAACATAGAAGTGAGATGCGATATCGCGTTTTAAGAAGCATTAGAACTCTATTGCCTCAACGCGTAGACATCTGCAGACGCTATTTCCTAGCATGGATGTGTCGCATTTACATTCTTTTGTAGTGAATACGAGGTGTACATGACACTTCGCAATGGATATTATATCTTATCACGAAGCAGAGAAATGAGATGCGATATCGCGTTTTGAGAAGCATTAGAACTCTATTGCTACGATACGTAGACATCTGCAAACGCTATTTCCTAGCAAGCAATAGTCGCATTTACTTTCGTTTGAAGTGAATACGAGGTGTACATGACACTTCGCAATGAATATAATATCTAATCACGAAACATAGAAATGAGATGCGAAATCGCGATTTAAGAAGCATTAGAAATATACGGACTCGATGCGGAGACATCTGCAAACGCTATTTCCTAGCAAGCAGTAGTCACATTTACATTCTTTTGTAGTGAATACGAGGTATACATGACACTTCGCAATGAATATTATATCTTATCATGTAACATATATGTGAGATGCGATATCGCGTTTTAAGAAACATTAGAAGTCTATGGCCTCGACGCGGAGACTTCTGCAAACTCCATTTCCTAGGATGGAAGTGTCGCATTTACATTCTTTTGAAGTGAATACAAGGTATACATGCCAATTCGCAATGAATATTCTTGCATATCACGAAACATAGAAATGAGATGTGATATCGTGATTTAAGTAGCATTAGAACTCTACTGCTACGATACGTAGACATCTACAAACGCTATTTCCTAACAAGGAATAGTCGCACTTACATTCTTTTGAAGTGAATACGAGGTATACATGACATTTCGCAATGAATATTATATCTTATCACGAAACATAGAAATGAGATGCGATATCGCGATTTAAGTAGCATTAGAACTCTGTTGCTACGATACGTAGACGTCTGAATACGCCATTTCCTAGCAAAGAAGTGTCGCATTTACATTCGTTTGGAGAGAATACGAGGTATGCATGACACTTCGCAATGAATACTTTATCTTATCATGAAAAATAGAAGAGAGATGCGATATCGCGTTCTAAGAAGCATTAGATCTCTATGGCCTCGATGCGGGGACATCTGCAACCGCTATTTCCTAGCATGGAAGTGTCGCATTTACATTCTTTTGATGTGAATACAAGGTATACATGGCCATTCGCAATGAATATTCTTGCATATCACGAAACAAAGAAATGAGATGTGATATCGCGATTTAAGTAGCATTAGAACTCTATTGCTACGATACGTAGACATCTACAAACGTTATTTCCAACAAGGAATAGTCGCGTTTACATTCTTTTGAAGTGAATACGAGGTATACATGACACTTCGCAATGAATATTATATCTTATCATGAAACAGAGAAATGGGATGCGACATCTCGTTTTAAGAAGCATTAGAACTTTACTGTTTCGATACGTAGACATCTGGAAACGCTATTTCCAAGCAAGGAAGTGTCGCATTTACATTCTTTTGAAGTCAATACGAGGTATACATGACACTTCGCAATGAATATTATATCTTATCATGAAACATAGAAATGAGATGCGAAATCCCGTTTTAAGAAGCATAAGAAATCTATTGATTCGATGCATAGACATCTGGAAACGCTACTTCTTAGCAAGGAAGTGTCGCATTGACAATCCTTTGAAGTGCATACGTGCTATACATGACACTACGCAATGAATATTATATCTTATCATGAAACATAGAAACGAGATGAGACATCTCGTTTTAAGATGCATTAGATCTCTATTACTAGGATACGTAGACATCTGCAAACGCTATTTCCTAGCAAGGAAGTGTCGCATTTACATTCTTTTGACGTGAATACGAGCTATACATGACACTTCGCAATGAATATTATATCTTGTCATGAAACATAGAAATGAGATGCGATTTCACGTTTTAAGAAGCATCAGAAATCCATTGCTACGATACGTAGACATCTGCAAACGCAATTTCCTAGCAAGGAAGTGTCGCATTTACATTCTTTTGATGTGAATACGAGGTATACATGACACTTCGCAATGAATATTATACCTTATCATGAAACATAGGAGTGTGATGCGATATGGCGTTTTAAGAAGCACTAGAACTCTATTGCTGCGATACGTAGACATCTGCAAACGCTATTTCCAAGCAAGGAAGTGTCGCATTTACATTCTTTTGAAGTGAATACGAGGTATACATGACACTTCGCAATGAATGTTATACCTTGTCATGAAACATAGAAATGGGATGCGATATCCCGCTTTATGAGGAATAAGAAATCTATTGTTTCGATGCATAGACATGTGGAAACGCTACTTCTTAGCAAGGAAGTGTCGCATTTACATTCTTTTGAAGTACATACGAGCTATACATGGCACTTCGCAATGAATATTATATCTTATCGTGAAACATAGAAACGAGATGCGACATCTCGTTTTAAGATGCATTAGATCTCTATAGCTACGATACGTAGACATCTGCAAACGCTATTTCATAGCAAGGAAGTGTCGCATTTACATTCCTTTGAAGTGAATACGAGCTATACATGACACTTCGCAATAAATATTATATCTTGTCATGAAACATAGAAATGAGATGCGATATCACGTTTTAAGAAGCATCAGAAATCCATTGCTACGGTACGTAGATATCTGGAAACGCTATTCCCTAGCAAGGCAGTGTCGCATTTACATTCTTTTGACGCGAATGCGAGGTATACATCACATTTCGCAATGGATATTATGTCTTATCATGAAACATAGAATTGAGAAGCGATAACGCTTTCTATGAAGCATTAGAACTCTATTGCTGCGATATGTAGACATCTGCAAACGCTATTTCCTAGAAAGGAAGTGTCGCATTTACATTCTTTTGAAGTGAATACGAGGTATAAGTGAAACTTCGCAATGAATATTATATCTCATCATGAAACATAGAAATGAGATGCGATATCGCGTTTTAAGAAGCGTTAGAACTCTATTGCTACGATACGTAGACCAGTGCAAACGCTATTTGCTAGCAAGGAAGTGTCGCATTTACATTCTTTTGAAGTGAATAGGAGGTGTACGTGACACTTCGCAATAAATATTATATCTCATCATGAAACTTAGAAATGAGATGCGACATCTCGTTTTAAGATGCATTAGATTACTATTGCTACGATACGTAGACACCTGCAAATGCTATTTCCAAGCAAGGAAGTGTCGCATTTACATTCTTTTGAAGTGAATACGAGGTACACATGACACTTCGCAATGAATATTATATCTTATCATGAAACTTCGAAATGATTTGCGATATCGCGTCTTAAGAATCGTTGGAACTCTATTGCTACAATACGTAGACATCTGCAAAAGCTATTTCCTAGCAAGGTAGTGTCGCATTTACATTCTTCTGATGTGAATGCGAGGTTTACATAACACTCCAGAATGTATATTACATCTTATCATGAAACATAGAAATGAGATGCGATATCGCGTTTTAAGGAGCATTAGAACCCTGTTGCTTCGATACGGAGACATCTGCAAACGCTATTTCCTAGCAAGGAAGTGCCGCATTTACATTCTTTTGAAGTGAATAGGAGGCATGCATGTCACTTCGCAATGAATATTATATCTTATCATGAAACATAGAAATGAGATGCGATATCGCGTTTTAAGAATTGTCAGAACTATATTTCTACGATACGAAGACATCTGCAAACGCCATTTCCTAGCAAGGAAGTGTCGCATTTACATTCTTTTGAAGTGAATATGAGATATACATGACACTCCGCAATGAATATTATATCTTATCATCAAACATAGAAATGAGATGCGATATCGCGTTTTAAGAAGCGTTAGAACCCTATTGCTACGATACGTAGACATCTGCAAACGCTCCTTCCAAGCAAGGAAGTGTCGCATTTACATTCATTTGAAGTGAATACGAGGTATAAGTGACACTTCGCAATGAATAATAGATCTTATCATAAAACATAGAAATGCGATGCGATATCGTGTTTTATGAAGTTTTAGAACTCTATTGCTACGACACGTAGACATCTGCAAACGCTACTTCCAAACAAGGAAGTGTCGCATTTACATCCTTTTGAAGTGAATAGGAGTTATACATGACAATTCGCAATGAATATTATACCTTATCATGAAACATAGAAGTGAGATGCGATATCGCGTTTTAAGCAGTATTATAACTCTATTGCTACGATACCTAGATATCTGGAGACGCTATTCCCTAGCAAGGCAGTGTCGCATTTACATTCTTTTGAAGCGAATACGAGGTATACATCACATTTCGTAATGTATATTATGTCTTATCATGAAACAGAGAAATGAGATGCGATATCTCGTTTTAAGAAGCACTAGAACTCTATTGTTTCGATGCATAGACATCTGGAAACGCTACTTCTTAGCAAGGAAGTGTCGCATTTACATTCTTTTGAAGTGAATACAAGGTATACATGACCATTCGCAATGAATATTATATCTTATCACGAAACATAGAAATGAGATGTGATATCGTGATTTAAGTAGCATTAGAACTCTATTGCTACTATACGTAGACATCTGAATACGCTATTTCCTAGCAAGGAAGTGTCGCATTTACATTTGTTTGGAGTGAATAGGAGGTATGCATGACACTTCGCAATGAATATTATATCTTATCACGAAACATAGAAATGAAATGCGACATCTCGTTTTAAGAAGCATTAGGACTCTATTGCCTCAATGCGGAGATATCTGCAAGGGCTATTTCCTAGCATGGAAATGTCGCATTTACATTCTTTTGAAGTGAATACGAGGTATACATGACACTTCGCAATGAATATTATATCTTATCATGAAACACAGAAGAGAGATGCGATATCGCAATTTATGAAGCATTAGAACTCTATGGCCCCGATGCGGAGACATCTGCAAACGCTATTTCCTAGCATGGAAGTGTCGCGCTTACATTCTTTTGAAGTGAATACAAGGTATACATGACCATTCGCAATGAATATTATATCTTATCACGAAACATAGAAATGAGATGCGATATCGCGATTTAAGTAGCATTAGAACTCTATTGCTACGATACGTAGACATCTGAATACGCTATTTCCTAGCAAGGAAGTGTCGCATTTACATTTGTTTGGAGTGAATAGGAGGTATGCATGACACTTCGCAATGAATATTATATCTTATCACGAAACATATAAATGAGATGCGATATCGCGATTTATGTAGCATTAGAACTCTATTGCTACGATATGTAGGCATCTGCATACGCTATTTCCTAGCAAGCAATAGTTGCATTTACATTCTTTTGAAGTGAACACGAGGTATACATGACACTTCGCAATGAATATTATATCTTATCATGAAACATAGAAATGAGATGCGATATCGCGATTAAAGAAGCATTAGAACTGTATTGCATCGATATGCAGACATCTGGAGGCTCTATTGCGTCGCAAACAACAGTGGGATTTACATTCTTTCGATGTGCAGACGAGATATACATAAAGGGTTGCATTGAATATTTCATCTTATCATGAGACAGAGAAATGAGATGTGATATCGCGTTTTATGAAGAATTAGAACACTATTGCTTCGATATGTAGTGTGACGTGGTGACGTCACAAGGCTTGCTCACCCCCCCCCCCCTGCTTCGGTTAGACTAGCTCGCAGATCCCCAGTCATGGGAGAAACTCGACACGGACAATCGCGATAGCTGTACTTGCGAGAAGCGTGAAATACGCGATGGTAGAACCTCCCCCCCCCCCCCCCCCCCCGCTCTTTTCTCTCTCACCGTTCTATGGATTAGACTGGCGAGCTGATTGATGAAGCGTCCCAGGAGACACCCCTTCGGTGGATTAAAATACCGTAGGTTAGCGGAAGGGCTGTGCGCCGAGGTAGCGTGACGGGCTCGACGGTGTAGGAGTCGGGAAGTGAGCAAGAAGAAACCCTGAAGCCCGAGGGATACTCCTCCCTGCAACGATACGACCGTTGCCATAGCCCATGGAGTCGAACAGGATGGACTCCGGGTGTGAGAAGAACCTCCACCCCTCCCCTGAGCCCATGAAGAGGAAAATGCAAGATGCGCAGCGGAACTGCAGGTGAGCCGTGGAAAGCGCGGCGCACGACACTCGCCGCAGTTCAAATAATCCAGAGGACCCCCTCTAGCCACACCAGAGGTGGCGATCAGGGAAGATCACCGAAATCCACCGATCGATGCCCCGAACAATACCGAAGCATATAGCCCTACCCAACCAAGGAGCCCTAAGGAGGATCTAAGAGGATGCGAATACCCCCAGCAAACCTATATAACGAGCTAGCCAGCATGAAGACAGCCTCTACTTCTTAGCAACTTCTTAGCGACTACTTAGAGACGACTTAGCGAAGACTTATCGAAGACTTAGCGAGCAACCTAGCAAACGATTGTACGGAGCGATTTGGAGGAGAGAGAGAGAGAAAGAGAGAGAAGGACAGAGCGAGATCCAGAATTGTTGGAAGCGAGAGCGTGAGTCCTTATACGCTAAAGAGTCCCATTTTTTCCTGCCGCATTTCTGATATCGCGTATTGTATTTTGTATCGTATAACGGGTGGTGATCCCCGATCATTCGCGACGTGTCGTATAACATTTAGTAATCCCGCGTCGAGGCAATATAGAAAGAAGCCGTGAGTTCAGTATCCCGCGACCCTAATTTGCGCACTCGGCTAGAAGTAGTAGAGCGAAGGAGTATTTCGAAACTTCGAGGGTTATCTTGCACCGGGTTTCCCCGGGTTGTGTGGTCTACTAGTTTTGTTACTTCTTGAGTAGCTGGCGCCCAAAGAGTCCCAGCCTCGCAGCTTCGAAAAACTCGCTGGATAGGAAATACTTTGTTCTGTACTTGGCGATGGCGAATCCGCGGACGGTCGCATCGCGCGGATACTTTGTACCCCGGATTAAATTCCTGCATAACCCTTTATTATTGGTTCTATATACCCCCTTTCTTGCGGCTTGTAACGGGAAAACACGTCACAGTAGACATCAAAGGACGCTATTCCGTTTCAAAGATGTGTGGGATTTACATTCTTTTGAAGTGTTGACAAGATATACATTACGCCTTGGTATATATTATTATATTGGTATAGCATCTTATCATGAAACATAGGAATGTGGTGCGATGTCACCTTTTATGAAGAGTTACAACACTATAGCTTCGCTATTCCGTAATAAACGCTATTCCGTCGGGAGGAAGTGTGGGGTTTACAGTCTCATCAAGTATTGACAAGACATAAATAACGCACTGCGTTGGACATTTCATCTAATCATGAGACATAGAAATGATATGCTATAACGCGTTTCATGAAGCATTAGAACTCCATTGCTGCGATACTTAGACATCTAGAAACGCTATTCCGTCGCAAGTATGTGTGTGATTAACATTCTCTTGAAGTATTGGCGAGATATACAATACGGGTTGCATTGATTTACATCCTATCATGACAAACAACTACATTGCTACGGAATAGTGTTTCTAGATCCCTACGTATGGAATCAGTAGGGCTCCAATGCTTCTTAAAACGCGATAATGCATCTCATTTCTATGCTTCATGATAAGATACAATATACATTGTGGAGTGTTATGTATACCTCGTATGCAATTCAATGGAATGTAAATGCGACACTTCCTTGCTAGGAAATAGCGTTTGCAGATTTCTACGTATATTAGCAATAGAGTTCTAATGCTTCTTAAAACGCGATATAGCTCCTCATTTCTATGCCTCATGATAAGATATAAGATTCGTTGCGAAGTGTTATGTACTCCATGTCTACACTTCAAATGAATGTAAATGCGACACATCCTTGCTAGGAAATCGCGTTACCAGATGTCTACGTATCGAAACAATAGAGTTCTAATGCTTCTTAAGACGAGATGTCGCATCACATTTCTATGTGTCATGATAAGATATAATATTCATTGCGAAGTGTCTTGTATAGCACGTATTTACTTCAAAAGAATGTAAATGCGACTATTCCTTGCTAGGAAATAGCGTTTGCAGATGTCTACTTATCGTAGCAATAGAAATCTAATGCATCTTAAAACGAGATGTCGCAACTCGTTTCTATGTTTCATGATAAGATGTATCGCATCTCAATTCTATGTTTCATGATAAGACATAATATCCATTGCGAAATGTGATGTGTACTTCGTATTCGCATCAAAAGAATGTAAATGCGACACTTACTTGCTAGGAAATAGAGTTTCCAGATGTCTAAGTATCGAAACAAAAGAGATCCAATGCTTCTTAAAACGTGATGTCGCACGTCATTTCCCTGTTTCATGATAAGATATAATATTCATTGCGAAGTGTCATGTATACCTCGTATATACTTCAAAAGAATGTAAATGCGACACTTCCTTGCTAAGAAGTAGCGTTTCCAGATGTCTATGCATCGAAACAATAGAGTTCTAGTGCTTCTTAAAACGAGATATCGCATCTCATTTCTCTGTTTCATGATAAGATATAATATTCATTGCGAAGTGACATGCATACCTCGTATTCACTTCAAAAGAATGTAAATGCGACACTTCCTTGCTAGGAAGTAGCGTTTCCAGATGTCTACGTATCGAAACAGTAAAGTTCTAATGCTTCTTAAAACGAGATGTCGCATCCCATTTCTCTGTTTCATGATAAGATACAATATTCATTGCGAAGTGTCATGTGTACCTCGTATTCACTTCAAAAGAATGTAAATGCGACACTTCCTTGCTTGGAAATAGCATTTGCAGGTGTCTACGTATCGTAGCAATAGTAATCTAATGCATCTTAAAACGAGATGTCGCATCTCATTTCTAAGTTTCATGATGAGATATAATATTTATTGCGAAGTGTCACGTACACCTCCTATTCACTTCAAAAGAATGTAAATGCGACACTTCCTTGCTAGCAAATAGCGTTTGCAGTGGTCTACGTATCGTAGCAATAGAGTTCTAACGCTTCTTAAAACGCGATATCGCATCTCTCTTCTATGTTTCATGATAAGATCTAATATTCATTGCGAAGTGTCATGTATAGCTCGTATTCACTTCAAAAGAATGTAAATGCGACACTTCCTTGCTTGGAAATAGCGTTTGCAGATGTCTACGTATCGCAGCAATAGAGTTCTAGTGCTTCTTAAAACGCCATATCGCATCACACTCCTATGTTTCATGATAAGGTATAATATTCATTGCGAAGTGTCATGTATACCTCGTATTCACATCAAAAGAATGTAAATGCGACACTTCCTTGCTAGGAAATAGCGTTTGTAGATGTCTACGTATCGTAGCAATGGATTTCTGATGCTTCTTAAAACGTGATATCGCATCTCATTTCTATGATTCACGGCAAGATATAATATTCATTGCGAAGTGTCATGTATACCTCGTATTCACTTCAAAAGAATGTAACTGCGACACTTCCTTGCTAGGAAATAGCGTTTGCAGATGTCTACGTATCCTAGTAATAGAGATCTAATGCATCTTAAAACGAGATGTCTCATCTCGTTTCTATGTTTCATGATAAGATATAATATTCATTGCGAAGTGTCATGTATAGCACGTATGCACTTCAAAGGAATGTCAATGCGACACTTCCTTGCTAAGAAGTAGCGTTTCCAGATGTCTATGCATCGAATCAATAGATTTCTTATGCTTCTTAAAACGGGATATCGCATCTCATTTCTATGTTTCATGATAAGATATAATATTCATTGCGAAGTGTCATGTATACCTCGCATTGACTTCAAAAGAATGTAAATGCGACACTTCCTTGCTTGGAAATAGCGTTTCCAGATGTCTACGTATCGAAACAGTAAAGTTCTAATGCTTCTTAAAACGAGATGTCGCATCCCATTTCTCTGTTTCATGATAAGATATAATATTCATTGCGAAGTGTCATGTGTACCTCGTATTCACTTCAAAAGAATGTAAATGCGACACTTCCTTGCTTGGAAATAGCATTTGCAGGTGTCTACGTATCGTAGCAATAGTAATCTAATGCATCTTAAAACGAGATGTCGCATCCCATTTCTCTGTTTCATGATAAGATATAATATTCATTGCGAAGTGTCATGTATACCTCGTACTCACTTCAAAAGAATGTAAATGCGACACTTCCTTGCTAGGAAATAGCTTCTGTAGATGTCTACGTATCGTTGCAATAGGTTTCTAATGCTTCTAAAAACGGGAATTCGCATCTCATTTCTAAGTTTCATGATCAGATATAATATTTATTGCGAAGTGTCACGTACACCTCCTATTCACTTCAAAAGAATGTAAGTGCGACACTTCCTTGCTAGCAAATAGCGTTTGCAGTGGTCTACGTATCGTAGCAATAGAGTTCTAACGCTTCTTAAAACGCGATATCGCATCTCATTTCTATGTTTCATGATGAGATATAATATTCATTGCGAAGTTTCACTTATACCTCGTATTCACTTCAAAAGAATGTAAATGCGACACTTCCTTTCTAGGAAATAGCGTTTGCAGATGTCTACATATCGCAGCAATAGAGTTCTAATGCTTCATAGAACGCGTTATCGCTTCTCAATTCTATGTTTCATGATAAGACATAATATCCATTGCGAAATGTGATGTATACCTCGCATTCGCTTCAAAAGAATGTAAATGCGACACTGCCTTGCTAGGAAATAGCGTTTCCAGATATCTACGTACCGTAGCAATGGATTTCTGATGCTTCTTAAAACGTGATATCGCAACTCATTTCTATGTTTCATGACAAGGTATAACATACATTGCGAAGTGTCATGTATACCTCGTATTCACTTCAAAAGAATGTAAATGCGACACTTCCTTGCTTGGAAATAGTGTTTGCAGATGTCTACGTATCGCAGCAACAGAGTTCTAGTGCTTCTTAAAACGCCATATCGCATCACACTCCTATGTTTCATGATAAGGTATAATATTCATTGCGAAGTGTCATGTATACCTCGTATTCACATCAAAAGAATGTAAATGCGACACTTCCTTGCTAGGAAATAGCGTTTGCAGATGTCTACGTATCGTAGCAATTGATTTCTGATGCTTCTTAAAACGTGATATCGCATCTCATTTCTATGTTTCATGACAAGATATAATATTCATTGCGAAGTGTCATGTATAGCTCGTATTCACTTCAAAAGAATGTAAATGCGACACTTCCTTGCTAGGAAATAGCGTTTCCAGATGTCTAAGTATCGGAACAATAGAGTTCTAATGCTTCTTAAAACGTGATGTCGCACCTCATTTCCCTGTTTCATGATGAGATATAACATTCATTGCGAAGTGTCATGTATACCTCGTATTCATTTCAAAAGAATGTAAATGCGACACTTCCTTGCTAGGAAATTGCGCTTGCAGATGTCTACGTATCGTAGCAATAGGGATCTAGTGCTTCTTAAAACGCGATATCGCATCTCACTCCTATGTTGCATGATCAGGAATAATTTTCATTGCGAAGTTTCATGTATGCCTCTTATTCACTTCAGAAGAATGTAAATGCGACACTTCCTTGCTAGGAAAAATCGTTTCCAGATATCTACGTACCGTAGCAATATATTTCTTATGCTTCTTAATACGGGATATCGCATCTCATTTATATGTTTCGTGATAAGATATAATATTCATTGCGAAGTGTTATGTATACCACGTCTACACTTCAAAAGAGTGTAAATGCCACACTTCCTTGCTAGGAAATGTCGTTTCCACGTGTCTACGAAAATGGAAAGTAGCGAGCAGAAAAAGAAACTGATGGAGCTACAAAGTAGATTGATACATCCGTCAAATGATGATTCTAGGTTAATAAAATCTGTTAATTAAAGAACTATTGCAAAAATCAAGTATAATCAATATTACTTCTGCTCAAAGGCTATAATAGAATTGGACCGAAATGGGTACAAAACAGGCAATTATATCTATACGTTCTATTCTATGCAAAGGCAAATATTTCAAAGAGAGAAGATGTGTTACTTACAAATTACTTATGTTCCTAGATATCTCACTAATTCAGGTTTCTTGTCTTGCAGAACTTATCATTCATGTAACATGTAAAGGGGTCGAAGACTAGTAAAAGATTTTTATATTTCATAGCCTCACTTGATACGTCGATTGGATCACGTAAAATATCGGACATTAATTGCATCTACATCTTCAGACCTTAAATATATAATTGCAACAACATATTTAATAATATTTTAATAACATTTTTCTAATTGTTTATATCTATGTCTAATAAATATATATTAATCGAATAAGTTGCTTTACCAAAGAATAAAAGTATCTGAGGCTTACAAATCGGAGCATTACATAACAAACGTGCATCACATATATAATATTACATGTAACGAAAGATGAAGACCAAAAAGATCGTACATAAGTTGAATCCACAATGCGGTCATAGAGATACAGAAACGGCAAAAATTCCAAACAATAATTTAAAAAATTCAAAAAGGGGGGAGTGAAAAACCATCTCCTTGACGATGATAAGGAACAAGTCTGCCTCATGCACTACAATATCCCAAACAGCTATCGGTTGGCACGCCAATGACAACGGATGGAACGAATTCCGTGACAGAACTGTGCTAACAAAGTGCTCCTACTCAGCTTTCGAAATGGCATACTGTTAGTACTGGGGCGGCATTCGTATCACGGCACTATTAAAGCACCGAGATATAGCACACGGGCTACACGGCCGTGACAATGACACTATCAGCTCACCATAGCTACACGCATGGTTGTGGCGTAGGCTGACATTTACTAATGGGGAACTGTTTCCATAAAAATTAAAAGCAAATATGAAAAATGACTAAACTGTGTAATTTATTTATTTTGATTCTCGATTTTATTATTTTCTATAAACTAGCTCGATAGGGCGATTTTTTCCATAAAGTCGATAATTACTTTGTCATAAAAATATATACACTTATTTTATATATATTTTCTTCAATTTATTGTTACAAATTCATACAATTGAGGGTTACATTAAATACGATGACAGCATGTTATTTCAAAAATTACACAAGGCGAAGTTAGGGACGCAACAGCATGAATTTTTATTTTATAAGTAATATTTTTTTTATAAATAATATTTTTAGTCTATGATGGATTGAAAGAAATATATACGACTCGCTCAATAACTATAAATATAGGAAAACGACCTCATATGCTGAATACTCATATGCTGAACATCTACTGACATCTAACGGTTCTAATTTGTATGAAAGCACAGGTTCGCCATTGCCAAATGTGATCCTGCGTCATTGCTGAGGATATTCATGAATGGAGCTATGATACGTGTGTCACCATGGTGCTGGTTCTGCGCGATTCGCTTGTCTAGAACGTGCATTAGAACTCCATTGCTACGATACGTAGACATCTGCAAACGCTATTTCCTAGCAAGGAAGTGTCGCATTTACATTCATTTGAAGTGTGCCCGAGGTATACATGACACTTCGCAATGAATATTATATCATATCAGGAAACATAGAAATGAGATGCGACATCGCGTTTTAAGAAGCATTAGAACTCTATTGCTTCGATACGTAGACAACTGCAAACGTTATTTCCTAGCAAGGAAGTGTCACATTTACGGTGGTTTGAAGTGCATGCGAGGTATACATGACAGTTCGCAATGAATATTATATATTATCATGAAACATTGGAATGAGATGCGATATCGCGATTTAAGAAGCATTAGAACTCCATTGCTACGATACGTAGACATCTGCAAACGCTATTTCCTAGCAAGGAAGTGTAGCATTTACATTCATATGAAGTGTAGACGAGGTATACATGACACTTCGCAATGAAGATTATATCTTATCATGAAACATAGAAATGAGATGCGATATCGCGTTTTAAGAAGCATTAGAACTTTATTGCTTCGATAGGTAGACATCCGGAAACGCTATTTCTTAGCCAGGAAGTGTGGCATTTACATTCTTTTGAAATGTAGACGAGGTATACATGACACTTCGCAATGAAGATTATATCCCATCATGAAACATAGAAATCAGATGCGATATCGCGTTTTAAGAAGCATTAGAAATATATTGCTTCGATAAGTAGATATCTGGAAACGCAATTTCCTAGAGAGGAAGTGTCGCATTTACATCCTTTTGAGGTGAATACGAAGTATACATATCACTCCACACTGCATATTATATCTTATCATGAAACATATGTATGAGATGCGATATCCCGTTTTAAGAAGCATGAGAACTCTATTGCTTCGATACGTAGCCATCTTCAAACGCTATTTCCTAGCAAGGAAGTGTTGCATTTACATTCTTCTGACGTGTAGACGAGAATACATGACACTTCGCAATGAATATTAAATCTTATCGTGAATAATAGAAATGAGATGCGATATCGCGATATATGAAGCATTATAACTCTATTGCTTCGATACGTGGACACCTGCAAACGCTATTTCCTAGCAAGGAAGTGTCGCATTTACATTCATTTGAAGTGTGTCCGAGGTATACATGACACTTCGCAATGAATGTTATATCTTATCATGAAACATAGAAATGAGATGCGATATCCCGTCTTAAAAAGCATGAGAACTCTAATGCTACGATACGTATACATTTGCAAACGCTATTTCCTAGCAAGGAAGTGTCGCATTTACATTCGTTTCAAGTGAATACGAGGTATACATATCACTCCACAATGAATGTTATACCTTATCACGAAACATAGAAATGAGATGCGACATCGCGAAATAAGAAGCATTAGAACTCTACTGCTACGATACGTAGATATCTGCAAACGCTATTCCCTAGTAAGCAATAGTCGCATTTACATTCTTTTGAAGTGAATTCAAGGTTTACATGACACTTCGGAATGAATATTATATCTTATCATGAAGCATAGAAATGAGATGCGATATCGCGTTTTGAGAAGCATTAAAACTCTATTGCTATGATACGGTGACATCTGCAAATGCTGTTTCCTAGCAAGGAAGTGTCGCATTTGCATTCACTTGAAGTGTATGCGAGGTATAAGTGACACTTCTCAATGAATATTATATCTAATCATGTAACATGTAAATGAGATGCGATATCGCGTTTTAAGAAGCATTAGATATCCATTGCTACGATACGTAGACATCTGCAAACGCCATTTCCTAGCAAGGAAATGTCGCATTTGCATTCATTAGAAGTGTATGCGAGGTATACATGACACTTCGCAATGAATATTATATCTTTTTATGAAACATAGAAATGAGATGCGACATCTCGCTTTAAGAAGCATTTGAACCCTACTGCTTCGATAAGTGGAGATCTGCAAACGCCAATTCCTACAACGGAAGTGTCGCATTTACATTCTTTTGAAGTGTATGCAAGGTATAAGAGACTCTTCGCAATGAATATTATATCTTATCATGAAACGGAGAAATGAGATGCGATATCGCGTTTTAAGAAGCGTTGGAACTCTATTGCTGCGATACGTAGACATCTGCAAACGCATTTCCTAGCGAGGAAGTGTGGCATTTACATTTTTTTGAAGTATATACGAGGTATACATAACACTTGGCAATGAATATGATATCTTATCATGAAACATAGAAATGAGATGCGATATCGCGATTAAAGAAGCATTAGAACTCTATTGCTTCGATAAGTGGAGATATGCAAACGCCAATTCCTACAACGGAAGTGTCGCATTTACATTCTTTTGAAGTGTATGCGAGGTATAATGAACTCTTCGCAATGAATATTATATCTTATCATGAAACGCAGAAATGAGATGCGATATAGCGTTCTAAGATGTTTTAGAACACTTTTGCTTCGATACCTAGACATCTGGAAACGCTATTTCCTAGCAAGGAAGTGTGGCATTTACATTCTTTTCATGTGTAAACGAGGTACACATGACACTTCGCAATGAATATTATATCATATCATGAAACATAGAAATGAGATGCGATTTAGCGTTTTAAGAAGCATTAGAACACTATTGCTTCGATACGAAGACATCTGGAAATGCAATTTCCTAGCAATGAAGTGTGGCATTTACATTCTTTCGAAGTGTTTACTACATGTACATTACACTTCGCAGTGAATATTAAATCACATCATGTAGCAAAGAAATGATCTGCGATATCGCGCTTTAAGAAGCATTAGAAATCCATTGCTTCGATATGTGGACATCTGAAAACGCTATTTCCTAGCAAAGATTGTGGCATTTACAATCTTTTGAAGTGTAGACGAGGTATAGACATCACTTCGCAATGAATATTATATCTTATCATGAAACACAGAAATGAGATGCGATATCGCGTTTTAAGAAGCATTAGAACTCTACTGCTTCGATACATAGACATCTGGAAACGCTATTTCCTAGGAAGAATGTGTGGCATTTGCATTAATTTGATGTGTAAACGAGGTATACATAACACATCGCAATCAACATTATATCTTATCATCAAACATAGAAATGAGATGCGATATCGCACTTTAAATAGCGTTAGAACACTATTGTTTCGATAAGTAGGCATCTGGTATCTCTATTTCCTAGCGAGGAAGTGTGGCATTTACATTCTTTTGAAGTGCAGACGAGGTATACAAGGAAGTGTGGCATTTTCATTCTTCTGAAGTGAATACGAGGTATACATGACACTTCGCAATGAATATTATATCCTATCATGAAACATAGAAGTGAGATGCGATATCGCGTTCTAAGAAGCATTAGAACTCTATTGCTACGATACGTAGACATCTGCAAAGGTTATTTCCTAGCATGGAAGTGTCGGATTTACATTCTTTTGAAGTGAATACGAGGTATGCATAACACTCCATAATGAATATTATATCTTATCATGAAACATAGCAGTGAGATGCGATATCGCGTTTTAAGAAGCATTAGAACTCTACTGCTACGATACGTAAACATCTGCAAATGCTTTTACCTAGCATGGAAATGCCGCATTTACATTCTTTTGAAGTGAATACGAGGTATACATGACACCCTACAATGAATATTATATCTTATCACGAAACATAGGAATGAAATGCGACATCTCGTTTTAAGAAGCATTAGAACTCTATTGCTACGATACATAGACATCTGCAAACGCTATTTCCTAGCATGTAAGTGTCGCATTCACATTCTTTTGAAGTGAATACCAGGTACACATGACACTTCGCAATGAATATTATCTCTTATCATGAAACATAGAAGTGAGATGCGATATCGCGTTTTAAGAAGCAACAGAACTCTATTGCTACGATACGTAGACATCTGCAAACAATATTTCCTAGCAAGGAAATGTCGCAATTACATTCCATTGAAGTGAATACGAGGTATACATAACATTACACAATGAATATTATATCTTAGTACGAAACATAGAAATGAAATACATCTCGTTTTAAGAAGCATTAGTACTCTATTGCTACGATACGTAGACATCAGCAAACGCTATTTCCTAGCATGGAAGTGCCGCATATACATTCTTTTGAAGATAATGCGAGGTATACATGACACATCGCAATGAATATATTATATCTTATCATGAAACTTAGAAGTGAGATGCGATATCGCGTTTTAAGAAGCATTAGAAATCTATTGCTACGATACGTAGACATCTGGAAACGCTATTCCCTAGCATGGAAGTGTCGTATTTACATTCTTTTGAAGTGAATACGAGATATACATGACACTTCGCAATGAATATTATATCTTATCATGAAACATAGGAATGAGGTGCTATATCGCGTTTTGAGAAGCATTAGAACTCTATTGCTAATATACGTAGACATCTGCAAACAATATTTCCTAGCAAGGAAATGTCGCACTTACATTCCATTGAAGTGAATACGAGGTATACGTAACATTGCACAACGAATATTATATCTTATTACGAAACATAGAAATGAAATACGACTTCTCATTTTAAGAAGCATTAGAACTCTATTGCTACGATACGTAGACATCTGCAAACGCTATTTCCTAGCATGGAAGTGCCGCATTTACATTCTTTTGAAGATAATACGAGGTATACATGACACATCGCAATGAATATATTATATCTTATCATGAAACTTAGAAGTGAGATGCGATATCGCGTTTTAAGAAGCATTAGAACTCTATTGCTACGATACGTAGACATCTGGAAGCGCTATTCCCTAGCATGGAAGTGTCGTATTTACATTCTTTTGAAGAGAATACGAGATATACATGACACTTCGCAATGGATACTATATCTCATCATGAAACATAGAAGTGAGATGCGATATCGCGTTTTAGGAAGCACTAGAACTCTATTGCTACGATGCGTAGACATCTGCAAATGTCATTTCCCAGCAAGGAAGTGTCGCATATACATTCTTTTGAAGTGAATACGAGGCATACATAACATTCCACAATGAATATTATATCTTATTACGAAACATAGAAATGAAATACGACATCTCGTTTCAAGAAGCATTAGAACTTTATTGCTACGACACGTAGACATCTGCAAACGCAATTTTCCTCGCATGTAAGTGTCGCATTTACATTCTTTTGAAGTGAATACGAGGTATACATGACACTTCGCAATGAATATTATATCTTATCATGAAACATAGAAGTGAGATGCGATATCGCGTTTTAAGAAGCATTAGAACTCTATAGCTACGATACGTAGACATCTGCAAACAATATTTCCTAGCAATGAAGTGTCGCATTTACATTCTTTTGAAGTGAATGCGAGGTATACATAACACTCTACATTGAATATTATATCTTATCACGAAACGTAGGAATGAAATGCGACATCTCGTTTTAAGAAGCGTTAGTACTCTATTGCTACGATACGTAGACATCTGCAAACGCTATTTCCTAGCATGGAAGTGCCGCATTTACTTTCTTGTGAAGATAATACGAGGTATACATAACACATCGCAATGAATACTATATCTTATCACGAAACATAGAAATGAAACGCGACATATCGTTTTAACTAGCATTAAAACTCTATTGCTACGATACGTAGACATCTGCAAACGCTATTTCCTAGCATGGAAGTGTCGCATTTACATTCTTTTGAAGTGAATACGAGATATACATGACACTTCGCAATGGATACTAGATCGTATCATGAAACATAGAAGTGAGATGCGATATCGCGTTTTAGGAAGCATTAGAACTCTATTTTTACGATACGTAGATATCTGCAAAGGCTATTTCCTAGCATAGAAGTGCCGCATTTACATTCTTTTGAAGTGAATACGAGGTAGACATAACATTCCACAATGAATATTATATCTTATTACGAAACATAGAAATGAAGTACGACTTCTCATTTTAAGAATCATTAGAACTCTATTGCTACGATAAGTAGACATCTGCAAACGCTATTTCCTAGCATGGAAGTTCCGCATTTACTTTCTTGTGAAGATAATACGAGGAATCCATAACACTTCGCAATGAATATTATATCTTATCATGAAACATAGAAGTGAGATGCGATATCGCGTTTTAAGAAGCATTAGAACTATATTGCTACGATACGTAGGCATCTGCAAACGCTATTTCCTAGCATGGAATTGTCGCATTTACATTCTTTTTAAGTGAATACGAGGTATACATAACACTCTACAATGAATATTATATCTTATCACGAAACATAGGAATGAAATGCGACATCTCGTTTTAAGAAGCATTAGTGCTCTATTGCTACGATACGTAGACATCTGCAAACGCTATTTCCTAGCATGGAAGTGCCGCATTTACACTCTTTTGAAGATAATACGAGGTATTCATAACACTTCGCAATGAATATTATATCTTATCATGAAACATAGAAGTGAGATGCGATATCGCGTCTTAAGAAGCATTAGAACTCTATTGCTACGATGCGCAGACATCTGCGAATGTTATTTCCTAGCAAGGAAGTGTCGCATTTACATTCTTTTGAAGTGAATACGAGGTATACATAACACTCCACAATGAATATTATATCTTATCACGAAACATAGAAATGAAATGCGAAATCTCGTTTTAAGAAGCATTAGAACTCTATTGCTACGATACGTAGATATCTGCAAATGTTATTTTCTAGCAAGGAAGTGTCGCGCTTACATTCTTATGAAGTGAACACGAGGTATACATAACACTCCATAATGAATAATATTTCTTATCATGAAACATAGCAGTGAGATGCGACATCTCGTTCAAAGAAGCATTAGAACTCTATTGCTACGATAAGTAGACATCTGCAAACGCTATTTCCTAGCATGGAAGTGCCGCATTTACTTTCTTGTGAAGATAATACGAGGTATTCATAACACTTCGCAATGAATATTATATCTTATCATGAAACATAGAAGTGAGATGCGATATCGCGTTTTAAGACGCATTAGAAATATATTGCTACGATATGTAGGCATCTGCAAACGCTATTTCCTAGCATGGAATTGTCGCATTTACATTCTTTTTAAGTGAATACGAGGTATACATAACACTCTACAATGAATATTATATCTTATCACGAAACATAGGAATGAAATGCGACATCTCGTTTTAAGAAGCATTAGTGCTCTATTGCTACGATACGTAGACATCTGCAAACGCTATTTCCTAGCATGGAAGTTTCGCATTTACATTCTTTTGAAGTGAATACGAGGTAGACATAACATTCCACAATGAATATTATATCTTATTACGAAACATAGAAATGAAGTACGACTTCTCATTTTAAGAATCATTAGAACTCTATTGCTACGATAAGTAGACATCTGCAAACGCTATTTCCTAGCATGGAAGTTCCGCATTTACTTTCTTGTGAAGATAATACGAGGAATCCATAACACTTCGCAATGAATATTATATCTTATCATGAAACATAGAAGTGAGATGCGATATCGCGTTTTAAGAAGCATTAGAACTATATTGCTACGATACGTAGGCATCTGCAAACGCTATTTCCTAGCATGGAATTGTCGCATTTACATTCTTTTTAAGTGAATACGAGGTATACATAACACTCTACAATGAATATTATATCTTATCACGAAACATAGGAATGAAATGCGACATCTCGTTTTAAGAAGCATTAGTGCTCTATTGCTACGATACGTAGACATCTGCAAACGCTATTTCCTAGCATGGAAGTGCCGCATTTACACTCTTTTGAAGATAATACGAGGTATTCATAACACTTCGCAATGAATATTATATCTTATCATGAAACATAGAAGTGAGATGCGATATCGCGTTTTAAGAAGCATTAGAATTCTATTGCTACGATACCTAGACATCTGCAAACGCTATTTCCTAGCATGGAAGTGTCGCATTTACATTCTTTTGAAGTGAATACGAGGTGTACATGACACTTCGCAATGAATATTATATCTTATCATGAAACATAGTAGTGAGATGCGATATCGCGTTTTAAGAAGCATTACACTCTATTGCTACGATGCGTAGACATCTGCAAACGCTACTTCCTAGCATGGAAGTGTCGCATTTGCATTCTTTTGACGTGAATACGAGATACACATGACACTTACAATGAATATTATATCTTATCATGAAACATAGGAATGAGGTGCTATATCGCGTTTTGAGAAGCATTAGAACTCTATTGCTAATATACGTAGACATCTGCAAACAATATTTCCTAGCAAGGAAATGTCGCACTTACATTCCATTGAAGTGAATACGAGGTATACATAACATTGCACAATGAATATTATATCTTATTACGAAACATACAAATGAAATACGACATCTCGTTTTAAGAAGGATTAGTACTCTATTGCTAATATACGTAGACATCTGCAAACAATATTTCCTAGCAAGGAAATGTCGCAATTACATTCCATTGAAGTGAATACTAGGTATACATAACATTACACAATGAATATTATATCTTATTACGAAACATAGAAATGAAATACGACATCTCGTTTTAAGAAGCATTAGTACTCTACTGCTGTGAAACGTAGACATCTGCAAACAATATTTCCTAGTATGTGAGTTTCGCATTTACATTCTTTTGAAGTGAATACGAGGTATACATGACACTCCTTAATGAATATTATATCTTATCTCGAAACATAGAACTGAAATGCGAAATCTCGTTTTAAGTAGCATTAGAACTCTATTGCTACGATACGTAGACATCTACAAACGCTATTTCCTAGCATGGAAGTTTCGCATTTACATTCTTTTGAAGTGAATACGAGATATACATGACACTTCGCAATGGATACAATATCTTATCATGAAACATAGAAGTGAGATGCGATATCGCGTTTTAAGAAGAATTAGAACTCTATTGTTACGATACGTAGATATCTGCAAAGGCTATTTCCTAGCATGGAAGTGTCGCATTTACATTCTTGTGAAGTGAATACGAGGTGTACATGACACTTCGCAATGAATATTATATCTTATCATGAAACATAGAAGTGAGATGCGATATCGCGTTTTAAGAAGCATTAGAACTCTATTGCTACGATGCGCAGACATCTGCGAATGTTATTTCCTAGCAAGGAACTGTCGCATTTACATTCTTTTGAAGTGAATACGAGGTATACATAACACTCCACAATGAATATTATATCTTATCACGAAACATAGAAATGAAATGCGAAATCTCATTTTAAGAAGCATTAGAACTCTATTGCTACGATACGTAGATATCTGCAAATGTTATTTTCTAGCAAGGAAGTGTCGCGCTTACATTCTTATGAAGTGAACACGAGGTATACATAACACTCCATAATGAATAATATTTCTTATCATGAAACATAGCAGTGAGATGCGACATCTCGTTCAAAGAAGCATTAGAACTCTATTGCTACGATAAGTAGACATCTGCAAACGCTATTTCCTAGCATGGAAGTGCCGCATTTACTTTCTTGTGAAGATAATACGAGGTATTCATAACACTTCGCAATGAATATTATATCTTATCATGAAACATAGAAGTGAGATGCGATATCGCGTTTTAAGACGCATTAGAAATATATTGCTACGATATGTAGGCATCTGCAAACGCTATTTCCTAGCATGGAATTGTCGCATTTACATTCTTTTTAAGTGAATACGAGGTATACATAACACTCTACAATGAATATTATATCTTATCACGAAACATAGGAATGAAATGCGACATCTCGTTTTAAGAAGCATTAGTGCTCTATTGCTACGATACGTAGACATCTGCAAACGCTATTTCCTAGCATGGAAGTTTCGCATTTACATTCTTTTGAAGTGAATACGAGATATACATGACACTTCGCAATGAATATTATATCTTATCATGAAACATAGGAATGAGTTGCGATATCGCGTTTTGAGAAGCATTAAAGTTCTATTGCTACGATAAGTAGACATCTGCAAGCGCTATTTCCTAGCATGGAAGTGTCGCATTTACATTCTTTTGGAGTGAATACGAGGTATACATGGCACTTCGCAATGAATATTATATCTTATCATGAAACATAGAAGTGAGATGCGATATCGCGTTTTAAGAAGCATTAGAACTCTATTGCTACGATACGTAAACATCTGCAAATGTTATTTCCCAGCAAGGAAGTGTCGCATTTACATTCTTTTGAAGTGAATACGAGGTATACATAACACTCCACAATGAATATTATATCTTATCACGAAACATAGAAATGAAATGCGAAATCTCGTTTTAAGAAGCATTAGAACTCTATTGCTACGATACGTAGATATCTGCAAATGTTATTTTCTAGCAAGGAAGTGTCGCGCTTACATTCTTTTGAAGTGAACACGAGGTATACATAACACTCCATAATGAATAATATTTCTTATCATGAAACATAGCAGTGAGATGCGACATCTCGTTCAAAGAAGCATTAGAACTCTATTGCTACGATAAGTAGACATCTGCAAACGCTATTTCCTAGCATGGAAGTGCCGCATTTACTTTCTTGTGAAGATAATACGAGGTATTCATAACACTTCGCAATGAATATTATATCTTATCATGAAATATAGAAGTGAGATGCGATATCGCGTTTTAAGAAGCATTAGAACTATATTGCTACGATACGTAGGCATCTGCAAACGCTATTTCCTAGCATGGAATTGTCGCATTTACATTCTTTTTAAGTGAATACGAGGTATATATAACACTCTACAATGAATATTATATCTTATCACGAAACATAGGAATGAAATGCGACATCTCGTTTTAAGAAGCATTAGTGCTCTATTGCTACGATACGTAGACATCTGCAAACGCTATTTCCTAGCATGGAAGTGCCGCATTTACATTCTTTTGAAGATAATACGAGGTATTCATAACACTTCGCAATGAATATTATATCTTATCATGAAACATAGAAGTGAGATGCGATATCGCGTCTTAAGAAGCATTAGAACTATATTGCTACGATACGTAGGCATCTGCAAACGCTATTTCCTAGCATGGAATTGTCGCATTTACATTCTTTTGAAGTGAATACGAGGTATACATAACACTCTACAATGAATATTATATCTTATCACGAAACATAGGAATGAAATACGACTTCTCATTTTAAGAAGCATTAGAACTCTCTTGCTACGATACGTAGACATCTGCAAAAGCTATTTCCTAGCATGGAAGTGCCGCATTTACATTCTTTTGAAGATAATACGAGGTATACATAACACTTCGCAATGAATATTATATCTTATCATGAAACATAGAAGTGAGATGCGATATCGCGTTTTAAGAAGCATTAGAACTCTATTGCTACGATACGTAGACATCTGCAAACAATATTTCCTAGCAAGGAAGTGTTGCATTTACATTCTTTTGGAGTGAATACGAGGTATACATAACACTCTACAATGAATATTATATCTTATCACAAAACATAGGAATGAAATGCGACATCTCGTTTTAAGAAGCATTAGTACTCTATTGCTACGATACGTAGACATCTGCAAACGCTATTTCCTAGCATGTAGGTGTCGCATTTACATTCTTTTGAAGTGAATACGAGGTATACATAACACTCCACAATGAATATTATATCTTATCACGAAACATAGAAATGAAATGCGAAATCTCGTTTTAAGAAGCATTAGAACTCTATTGCTACGATACGTAGACATCTGCAAATGTTATTTCCAAGCAAGGAAGTGTCGCCCTTACATTCTTTTGAAGTGAACACGAGGTATACATAACACTCCATAATGAATAATATTTCTTATCATGAATCATAGCAGTGAGATGCGACATCTCGTTCGAGGAAGCATTAGAACTCTATTGCTACGATACGTAGACATCTGCAAAAGCTATTTCCTAGCATGGAAGTGTCGCATTTACATTCTTTTGAAGTGAATACGAGGTGTACATGACACTTACAATGAATATTATATCTTATCATGAAACATAGGAATGAGGTGCTATATCGCGTTTTGAGAAGCATTAGAACTCTATTGCTAATATACGTAGACATCTGCAAACAATATTTCCTAGCAAGGAAATGTCGCACTTACATTCCATTGAAGTGAATACGAGGTATACATAACATTGCACAATGAATATTATATCTTATTACGAAACATACAAATGAAATACGACATCTCGTTTTAAGAAGGATTAGTACTCTATTGCTAATATACGTAGACATCTGCAAACAATATTTCCTAGCAAGGAAATGTCGCAATTACATTCCATTGAAGTGAATACTAGGTATACATAACATTACACAATGAATATTATATCTTATTACGAAACATAGAAATGAAATACGACATCTCGTTTTAAGAAGCATTAGTGCTCTACTGCTGTGAAACGTAGACATCTGCAAACAATATTTCCTAGCATGTGAGTTTCGCATTTACATTCTTTTGAAGTGAATACGAGGTATACATGACACTCCTTAATGAATATTATATCTTATCTCGAAACATAGAACTGAAATGCGAAATCTCGTTTTAAGTAGCATTAGAACTCTATTGCTACGATACGTAGACATCTGCAAACGCTATTTCCTAGCATGGAAGTTTCGCATTTACATTCTTTTGAAGTGAATACGAGATATACATGACACTTCGCAATGAATATTATATCTTATCATGAAGCATAGGAATGAGTTGCGATATCGCGTTTTGAGAAGCATTAAAGTTCTATTGCTACGATAAGTAGACATCTGCAAACGCTATTTCCTAGCATGGAAGTGTCGCATTTACATTCTTTTGGAGTGAATACGAGGTATACATTGCACTTCGCAATGAATATTATATCTTATCATGAAACATAGAAGTGAGATGCGATATCGCGTTTTAAGAAGCATTAGAATTCTATTGCTACGATACCTAGACATCTGCAAACGCTATTTCCTGGCATGGAAGTGTCGCATTTACATTCTTTTGATGTGAATACGAGGTGTACATGACACTTCGCAATGAATATTATATCTTATCATGAAACATAGAAGTGAGATGCGATATCGCGTTTTAAGAAGCATTAGAACTCTATTGCTAGGATACGTAGACGTCTGCAAACTATATTTCCTAGCAAGGAAGTGTCGCATTTACATTCTTTTGAAGTGAGTACGAGGTATAGATGACACTTCGCAATGAATATTACATCTTATTTCGTAACATAGAAATGAAATACGACTTCTCATTTTAAGAAGAATTAGAACTCTATTGCTACGATACGTAGACATCTGCAAACGTTATTTCCTAGCATGGAAGTGCCGCATTTACTTTCTTGTGGAGATAATACGAGGTATACATAACACTTCGCAATGAATATTATATCTTATCATGAAACATAGAAGTGAGATGCGATATCGCGTTTTAAGAAGCATTAGAAATCTATTGCTACGATATGTAGACATCTGCAAACGCTATTTCCTAGCATAGAAGTGTCGCATTTACATTCTTTTGAAGTGAATACGAGATATACATGACACTTCGCAATGGATACAATATCTTATCATGAAACATAGAAGTGAGATGCGATATCGCGTTTTAAGAAGCATTAGAACTCTATTGTTACGATACGTAGATATCTGCAAAGGCTATTTCCTAGCATGGAAGTGTCGCATTTACATTCTTTTGAAGTGAATACGAGGTGTACATGACACTTCGCAATGAATATTATATCTTATCATGAAACATAGAAGTGAGATGCGATATCGCGTTTTAAGAAGCATTAGAACTCTATTGCTACGATGCGCAGACATCTGCGAATGTTATTTCCTAGCAGGGAAGTGTCGCATTTACATTCTTTTGAAGTGAATACGAGGTATACATAACACTCCACAATGAATATTATATCTTATCACGAAACATAGAAATGAAATGCGAAATCTCGTTTTAAGAAGCATTAGAACTCTATTGCTACGATACGTAGATATCTGCAAATGTTATTTTCTAGCAAGGAAGTGTCGCGCTTACATTCTTTTGAAGTGAACACGAGGTATACATAACACTCCATAATGAATAATATTTCTTATCATGAAACATAGCAGTGAGATGCGACATCTCGTTCAAAGAAGCATTAGAACTCTATTGCTACGATAAGTAGACATCTGCAAACGCTATTTCCTAGCATGGAAGTGCCGCATTTACTTTCTTGTGAAGATAATACGAGGTATTCATAACACTTCGCAATGAATATTATATCTTATCATGAAACATAGAAGTGAGATGCGATATCGCGTTTTAAGACGCATTAGAAATATATTGCTACGATATGTAGGCATCTGCAAACGCTATTTCCTAGCATGGAATTGTCGCATTTACATTCTTTTTAAGTGAATACGAGGTATACATAACACTCTACAATGAATATTATATCTTATCACGAAACATAGGAATGAAATGCGACATCTCGTTTTAAGAAGCATTAGTGCTCTATTGCTACGATACGTAGACATCTGCAAACGCTATTTCCTAGCATGGAAGTTTCGCATTTACATTCTTTTGAAGTGAATACGAGATATACATGACACTTCGCAATGAATATTATATCTTATCATGAAACATAGGAATGAGTTGCGATATCGCGTTTTGAGAAGCATTAAAGTTCTATTGCTACGATAAGTAGACATCTGCAAGCGCTATTTCCTAGCATGGAAGTGCCGCATTTACATTCTTTTGAAGATAATACGAGGTATTCATAACACTTCGCAATGAATATTATATCTTATCATGAAACATAGAAGTGAGATGCGATATCGCGTCTTAAGAAGCATTAGAACTATATTGCTACGATACGTAGGCATCTGCAAACGCTATTTCCTAGCATGGAATTGTCGCATTTACATTCTTTTGAAGTGAATACGAGGTATACATAACACTCTACAATGAATATTATATCTTATCACGAAACATAGGAATGAAATACGACTTCTTATTTTAAGAAGCATTAGAACTCTCTTGCTACGATACGTAGACATCTGCAAAAGCTATTTCCTAGCATGGAAGTGCCGCATTTACATTCTTTTGAAGATAATACGAGGTATACATAAAACTTCGCAATGAATATTATATCTTATCATGAAACATAGAAGTGAGATGCGATATCGCGTTTTAAGAAGCATTAGAAATCTATTGCTACGATACGTAGACATCTGCAAACAATATTTCCTAGCAAGGAAGTGTTGCATTTACATTCTTTTGAAGTGAATACGAGGTATACATAACACTCTACAATGAATATTATATCTTATCACGAAACATAGGAATGAAATGCGACATCTCGTTTTAAGAAGCATTAGTACTCTATTGCTACGATACGTAGACATCTGCAAACGCTATTTCCTAGCATGTAAGTGTCGCATTTACATTCTTTTGAAGTGAATACGAGGTATACATGATACTTCGCAATGAATATTATATCTTATTACGTAACATAGAAATGAAATACGACTTCTCATTTTAAGAAGAATTAGAACTCTATTGCTACGATACGTAGACATCTGCAAACGTTATTTCCTAGCATGGAAGTGCCGCATTTACTTTCTTGTGAAGATAATACGAGGTATACATAACACTTCGCAATGAATATTATATCTTATCATGAAACATAGAAGTGAGATGCGGTATCGCGTTTTAGGAAGCATTAGAAATCTATTGCTACGATGCGTAGACATCTGCAAATGTTATTTCCTAGCAAGGAAGTGTCGCATTTACATTCTTTTGAAGTGAATACGAGGTATACATAACACTCCACAATGAATATTATATCTTATCACGAAACATAGAAATGAAATGCGAAATCTCGTTTTAAGAAGCATTAGAACTCTATTGCTACGATACGTAGACATCTGCAAATGTTATTTCCAAGCAAGGAAGTGTCGCCCTTACATTCTTTTGAAGTGAACACGAGGTATAAATAACACTCCATAATGAATAATATTTCTTATCATGAATCATAGCAGTGAGATGCGACATCTCGTTCGAAGAAGCATTAGAACTCTATTGCTACGATACGTAGACATCTGCAAACGCTACTTCCTAGCATGGAAGTGTCGCATTTGCATTCTTTTGACGTGAATACGAGATACACATGACACTTACAATGAATATTATATCTTATCATGAAACATAGGAATGAGGTGCTATATCGCGTTTTGAGAAGGATTAGTACTCTATTGCTAATATACGTAGACATCTGCAAACAATATTTCCTAGCAAGGAAATGTCGCAATTACATTCCATTGAAGTGAATACTAGGTATACATAACATTACACAATGAATATTATATCTTATTACGAAACATAGAAATGAAATACGACATCTCGTTTTAAGAAGCATTAGTACTCTACTGCTGTGAAACGTAGACATCTGCAAACAATATTTCCTAGCATGTGAGTTACGCATTTACATTCTTTTGAAGTGAATACGAGGTATACATGACACTCCTTAATGAATATTATATCTTATCTCGAAACATAGAACTGAAATGCGAAATCTCGTTTTAAGTAGCATTAGAACTCTATTGCTACGATACGTAGACATCTGCAAACGCTATTTCCTAGCATGGAAGTTTCGCATTTACATTCTTTTGAAGTGAATACGAGATATACATGACACTTCGCAATGAATATTATATCTTATCATGAAACATAGGAATGAGTTGCGATATCGCGTTTTGAGAAGCATTAAAGTTCTATTGCTACGATAAGTAGACATCTGCAAACGCTATTTCCTAGCATGGAAGTGTCGCATTTACATTCTTTTGGAGTGAATACGAGGTATACATGGCACTTCGCAATGAATATTATATCTTATCATGAAACATAGAAGTGAGATGCGATATCGCGTTTTAAGAAGCATTAGAACTCTATTGCTACGATACGTAGACATCTGCAAAAGCTACTTCCTAGCATGGAAGTGTCGCATTTACATTCTTTTGAAGTGAATACGAGGTATGCATAACATTCCACAATGAATATTATATCTTATTACGAAACATAGAAATGAAATACGACTTCTCATTTTAAGAAGCATTAGAACTCTATTGCTACGATACGTAGACATCTGCAAAAGCTATTTCCTAGCATGGAAGTGCCGCATTTACATTCTTTTGAAGATAATACGAGGTATACATAACACTTCGCAATGAATATTATATCTTATCATGAAACATGGAAGTGAGATGCGATATCGCGTTTTAAGAAGCATTAGAATTCTATTGCTACGATACCTAGACATCTGCAAACGCTATTTCCTGGCATGGAAGTGTCGCATTTACATTCTTTTGAAGTGAATACGAGGTGTACATGACACTTCGCAATGAATATTATATCTTATCATGAAACATAGAAGTGAGATGCGATATCGCGTTTTAAGAAGCATTAGAACTATATTGCTACGATACGTAGGCATCTGCAAACGCTATTTCCTAGCATGGAATTGTCGCATTTACATTCTTTTTAAGTGAATACGAGGTATATATAACACTCTACAATGAATATTATATCTTATCACGAAACATAGGAATGAAATGCGACATCTCGTTTTAAGAAGCATTAGTGCTCTATTGCTACGATACGTAGACATCTGCAAACGCTATTTCCTAGCATGGAAGTGCCGCATTTACATTCTTTTGAAGATAATACGAGGTATTCATAACACTTCGCAATGAATATTATATCTTATCATGAAACATAGAAGTGAGATGCGATATCGCGTCTTAAGAAGCATTAGAACTATATTGCTACGATACGTAGGCATCTGCAAACGCTATTTCCTAGCATGGAATTGTCGCATTTACATTCTTTTGAAGTGAATACGAGGTATACATAACACTCTACAATGAATATTATATCTTATCACGAAACATAGGAATGAAATACGACTTCTTATTTTAAGAAGCATTAGAACTCTCTTGCTACGATACGTAGACATCTGCAAAAGCTATTTCCTAGCATGGAAGTGCCGCATTTACATTCTTTTGAAGATAATACGAGGTATACATAAAACTTCGCAATGAATATTATATCTTATCATGAAACATAGAAGTGAGATGCGATATCGCGTTTTAAGAAGCATTAGAAATCTATTGCTACGATACGTAGACATCTGCAAACAATATTTCCTAGCAAGGAAGTGTTGCATTTACATTCTTTTGAAGTGAATACGAGGTATACATAACACTCTACAATGAATATTATATCTTATCACGAAACATAGGAATGAAATGCGACATCTCGTTTTAAGAAGCATTAGTACTCTATTGCTACGATACGTAGACATCTGCAAACGCTATTTCCTAGCATGTAAGTGTCGCATTTACATTCTTTTGAAGTGAATACGAGGTATACATGATACTTCGCAATGAATATTATATCTTATTACGTAACATAGAAATGAAATACGACTTCTCATTTTAAGAAGAATTAGAACTCTATTGCTACGATACGTAGACATCTGCAAACGTTATTTCCTAGCATGGAAGTGCCGCATTTACTTTCTTGTGAAGATAATACGAGGTATTCATAACACTTCGCAATGAATATTATATCTTATCATGAAACATAGAAGTGAGATGCGATATCGCGTTTTAAGAAGCATTAGAACTATATTGCTACGATACGTAGGCATCTGCAAACGCTATTTCCTAGCATGGAATTGTCGCATTTACATTCTTTTTAAGTGAATACGAGGTATATATAACACTCTACAATGAATATTATATCTTATCACGAAACATAGGAATGAAATGCGACATCTCGTTTTAAGAAGCATTAGTGCTCTATTGCTACGATACGTAGACATCTGCAAACGCTATTTCCTAGCATGGAAGTGCCGCATTTACATTCTTTTGAAGATAATACGAGGTATTCATAACACTTCGCAATGAATATTATATCTTATCATGAAACATAGAAGTGAGATGCGATATCGCGTCTTAAGAAGCATTAGAACTATATTGCTACGATACGTAGGCATCTGCAAACGCTATTTCCTAGCATGGAATTGTCGCATTTACATTCTTTTGAAGTGAATACGAGGTATACATAACACTCTACAATGAATATTATATCTTATCACGAAACATAGGAATGAAATACGACTTCTTATTTTAAGAAGCATTAGAACTCTCTTGCTACGATACGTAGACATCTGCAAAAGCTATTTCCTAGCATGGAAGTGCCGCATTTACATTCTTTTGAAGATAATACGAGGTATACATAACACTTCGCAATGAATATTATATCTTATCATGAAACATAGAAGTGAGATGCGATATCGCGTTTTAAGAAGCATTAGAACTCTATTGCTACGATACGTAGACATCTGCAAACAATATTTCCTAGCAAGGAAGTGTTGCATTTACATTCTTTTGAAGTGAATACGAGGTATACATAACACTCTACAATGAATATTATATCTTATCACGAAACATAGGAATGAAATGCGACATCTCGTTTTAAGAAGCATTAGTACTCTATTGCTACGATACGTAGACATCTGCAAACGCTATTTCCTAGCATGTAAGTGTCGCATTTACATTCTTTTGAAGTGAATACGAGGTATACATGATACTTCGCAATGAATATTATATCTTATTACGTAACATAGAAATGAAATACGACTTCTCATTTTAAGAAGAATTAGAACTCTATTGCTACGATACGTAGACATCTGCAAACGTTATTTCCTAGCATGGAAGTGCCGCATTTACTTTCTTGTGAAGATAATACGAGGTATACATAACACTTCGCAATGAATATTATACCTTATCATGAAACATAGAAGTGAGATGCGGTATCGCGTTTTAGGAAGCATTAGAAATCTATTGCTACGATGCGTAGACATCTGCAAATGTTATTTCCTAGCAAGGAAGTGTCGCATTTACATTCTTTTGAAGTGAATACGAGGTATACATAACACTCCACAATGAATATTATATCTTATCACGAAACATAGAAATGAAATGCGAAATCTCGTTTTAAGAAGCATTAGAACTCTATTGCTACGATACGTAGACATCTGCAAATGTTATTTCCAAGCAAGGAAGTGTCGCCCTTACATTCTTTTGAAGTGAACACGAGGTATACATAACACTCCATAATGAATAATATTTCTTATCATGAATCATAGCAGTGAGATGCGACATCTCGTTCGAAGAAGCATTAGAACTCTATTGCAACGATACGTAGACATCTGCAAACGCTACTTCCTAGCATGGAAGTGTCGCATTTGCATTCTTTTGACGTGAATACGAGATACACATGACACTTACAATGAATATTATATCTTATCATGAAACATAGGAATGAGGTGCTATATCGCGTTTTGAGAAGCATTAGAACTCTATTGCTAATATACGTAGACATCTGCAAACAATATTTCCTAGCATGTGAGTTACGCATTTACATTCTTTTGAAGTGAATACGAGGTATACATGACACTCCTTAATGAATATTATATCTTATCTCGAAACATAGAACTGAAATGCGAAATCTCGTTTTAAGTAGCATTAGAACTCTATTGCTACGATACGTAGACATCTGCAAACGCTATTTCCTAGCATGGAAGTTTCGCATTTACATTCTTTTGAAGTGAATACGAGATATACATGACACTTCGCAATGAATATTATATCTTATCATGAAACATAGGAATGAGTTGCGATATCGCGTTTTGAGAAGCATTAAAGTTCTATTGCTACGATAAGTAGACATCTGCAAACGCTATTTCCTAGCATGGAAGTGTCGCATTTACATTCTTTTGGAGTGAATACGAGGTATACATGGCACTTCGCAATGAATATTATATCTTATCATGAAACATAGAAGTGAGGTGCGATATCGCGTTTTAAGAAGCATTAGAACTCTATTGCTACGATACGTAGACATCTGCAAAAGCTACTTCCTAGCATGGAAGTGTCGCATTTACATTCTTTTGAAGTGAATACGAGGTATACATAACATTCCACAATGAATATTATATCTTATTACGAAACATAGAAATGAAATACGACTTCTCATTTTAAGAAGCATTAGAACTCTATTGCTACGATACGTAGACATCTGCAAAAGCTATTTCCTAGCATGAAAGTGCCGCATTTACATTCTTTTGAAGATAATACGAGGTATACATAACACTTCGCAATGAATATTATATCTTATCATGAAACATGGAAGTGAGATGCGATATCGCGTTTTAAGAAGCATTAGAATTCTATTGCTACGATACCTAGACATCTGCAAACGCTATTTCCTGGCATGGAAGTGTCGCATTTACATTCTTTTGAAGTGAATACGAGGTGTACATGACACTTCGCAATGAATATTATATCTTATCATGAAACATAGAAGTGAGATGCGATATCGCGTTTTAAGAAGCATTAGAACTCTATTGCTAGGATACGTAGACGTCTGCAAACTATATTTTCTAGCAAGGAAGTGTCGCATTTACATTCTTTTGAAGTGAATACGAGGTATAGATGACACTTCGCAATGAATATTACATCTTATTTCGTAACATAGAAATGAAATACGACTTCTCATTTTAAGAAGAATTAGAACTCTATTGCTACGATACGTAGACATCTGCAAACGTTATTTCCTAGCATGGAAGTGCCACATTTACTTTCTTGTGAAGATAATACGAGGTATACATAACACTTCGCAATGAATATTATATCTTATCATGAAACATAGAAGTGAGATGCGATATCGCGTTTTAAGAAGCATTAGAAATCTATTGCTACGATATGTAGACATCTGCAGACGCAATTTCCTAGCATAGAAGTGTCGCATTTACATTCTTTTGAAGTGAATACGAGATATACATGACACTTCGCAATGGATACAATATCTTATCATGAAACATAGAAGTGAGATGCGATATCGCGTTTTAAGAAGCATTAGAACTCTATTGCTAATATACGTAGACATCTGCAAACAATATTTCCTAGCAAGGAAATGTCGCACTTACATTCCATTGAAGTGAATACGAGGTATACATAACATTGCACAATGAATATTATATCTTATTACGAAACATACAAATGAAATACGACATCTCGTTTTAAGAAGGATTAGTACTCTATTGCTACGATACGTAGATATCTGCAAATGTTATTTTCTAGCAAGGAAGTGTCGCGCTTAGATTCTTTTGAAGTGAACACGAGGTATACATAACACTCCATAATGAATAATATTTCTTATCATGAAACATAGCAGTGAGATGCGACATCTCGTTCAAAGAAGCATTAGAACTCTATTGCTACGATAAGTAGACATCTGCAAACGCTATTTCCTAGCATGGAAGTGCCGCATTTACATCCTTGTGAAGATATTACGAGGTATTCATAACACTTCGCAATGAATATTATATCTTATCATGAAACATAGAAGTGAGATGCGATATCGCGTTTTAAGACGCATTAGAAATATATTGCTACGATATGTAGGCATCTGCAAACGCTATTTCCTAGCATGGAATTGTCGCATTTACATTCTTTTTAAGTGAATACGAGGTATACATAACACTCTACAATGAATATTATATCTTATCACGAAACATAGGAATGAAATGCGACATCTCGTTTTAAGAAGCATTAGTGCTCTATTGCTACGATACGTAGACATCTGCAAACGCTATTTCCTAGCATGGAAGTGCCGCATTTACATTCTTTTGAAGATAATACGAGGTATTCATAACACTTCGCAATGAATATTATATCTTATCATGAAGCATAGAAGTGAGATGCGATATCGCGTCTTAAGAAGCATTAGAACTATATTGCTACGATAGGTAGGCATCTGCAAGCGCTATTTCCTAGCATGGAATTGTCGCATTTACATTCTTTTGAAGTGAATACGAGGTATACATAACACTCTACAATGAATATTTTATCTTATCACGAAACTAAGGAATGAAATGCGACATCTCGTTTTAAGAAGCATTAGTACTCTATTACTACGATACGTAGACATCTGCAAACGCTATTTCCTAGCATGTAAGTGTCGCATTTACATTCTTTTGAAGTGAATACGAGGTATACATGACACTTCGCAATGAATATTATATCTTATTACGTAACATAGAAATGAAATACGACTTCTCATTTTAAGAAGAATTAGAACTCTATTGCTACGATACGTAGACATCTGCAAACGTTATTTCCTAGCCTGGAAGTGCCGCATTTACTTTCTTGTGAAGATAATACGAGTTATACATAACACTTCGCAATGAATATTATATCTTATCATGAAACATAGAAGTGAGATGCGATATCGCGTTTTAAGAAGCATTAGAACTCTATTGCTACGATACGTAGATATCTGCAAATGTTATTTCCTAGCAAGGAAGTGTCGCATTTACATTCTTTTGAAGTGAATACGAGATATACATACCACTCCACAATGAATATTATATCTTATCACGAAACATAGAAATGAAATGCGAAATCTCGTTTTAAGAAGCATTAGAACTCTATTGCTACGATACGTAGACATCTGCAAATGTTATTTCCAAGCAAGGAAGTGTCGCCCTTACATTCTTTTGAAGTGAATACGAGATACACATGACACTTACAATGAATATTATATCTTATCATGAAACATAGGAATGAGGTGCTATATCGCGTTTTGAGAAGCATTAGAACTCTATTGCTAATATACGTAGACATCTGCAAACAATATTTCCTAGCATGTGAGTTTCGCATTTACATTCTTTTGAAGTGAATACGAGGTATACATGACACTCCTTAATGAATATTATATCTTATCTCGAAACACAGAACTGAAATGCGAAATCTCGTTTTAAGTAGCATTAGAACTCTATTGCTACGATACGTAGACATCTGCAAACGCTATTTCCTAGCATGGAAGTTTCGCATTTACATTCTTTTGAAGTGAATACGAGATATACATGACACTTCGCAATGAATATTATATCTTATCATGAAACATAGGAATGAGTTGCGATATCGCGTTTTGAGAAGCATTAAAGTTCTATTGCTACGATAAGTAGACATCTGCAAGCGCTATTTCCTAGCATGGAAGTGTCGCATTTTCATTCTTTTGGAGTGAATACGAGGTATACATGGCACTTCGCAATGAATATTATATCTTATCATGAAACATAGAAGTGAGATGCGATATCGCGTTTTAAGAAGCATTAGAACTCTATTGCTACGATACGTAGACATCTGCAAAAGCTATTTCCTAGCATGGAAGTGCCGCATTTACATTCTTTTGAAGATAATACGAGGTATACATAACACTTCGCAATGAATATTATATCTTATCATGAAACATAGAAGTGAGATGCGATATCGCGTCTTAAGAAGCATTAGAATTCTATTGTTACGATACCTAGACATCTGCAAACGCTATTTCCTAGCATGGAAGTGCCGCATTTACTTTCTTGTGAAGATAATACGAGGTATACATAACACTTCGCAATGAATATTATATCTTATCATGAAACATAGAAGTGAGATGCGATATCGCGTTTTAAGAAGCATTAGAACTCTATTGCTACGATACGTAGACATCTGCAAACAATATTTCCTAGCAAGGACGTGTCGCATTTACATTCTTTTGAAGTGAATACGAGGTATACATGACACTTCGCAATGAATATTACATCTTATTACGTATCATAGAAATGAAATACGACTTCTCATTTTAAGAAGCATTAGAACTCTACTGCTACGATAAGTAGACATCTGCAAACGCTATTTCCTAGCATGGAATTGCCGCATTTACTTTCTTGTGAAGATAATACGAGGTATACATAACAGATCGCAATGAATATTATATCTTATCATGAAACATAGAAGTGAGACGCGATATCGCGTTTTAAGAAGCATTAGAACTCTATTGCTACGATACGTAGATATCTGCAAATGTTATTTCCTAGCAAGGAAGTGTCGCGCTTACACTATTTTGAAGTGAACACGAGGTATACATAACACTCCATAATGAATAATATTTCTTATCATGAAACATAGCAGTGAGATGCGACATCTCGTTCTAAGAAGCATTAGAACTCTATTGCTACGATACGTAGACATCTGCAAACGCTATTTCCTAGCATGGAAGTGTCGCATTTACATTCTTTTGAAGTGAGTACGAGATATACATGACACTTCGCAATGAATATTATATCTTATCATGAAACATAGAAGTGAGATGCGGTATCGCGTTTTAAGAAGCATTAGAACTCTATCGCTACGATAAGTAGACATCTGCAAACTCTATTTCCTAGCGTGGAAGTTTCGCATTTACATTCTTTTGAAGTGAATACGAGGTATACATAACACTCCACAATGAATATTATATCTTATCACGAAACATAGAAATGAAATGCGAAATCTCGTTTTAAGAAGCATTAGAACTCTATTGCTACGATACGTAGACATCTGCAAATGTTATTTCCGAGCAAGGAAGTGTCGCCCTTACATTCTTTTGAAGTGAACCGAAGGTATACATAACACTCCATAATGAATAATATTTCTTATCATGAATCATAGCAGTGAGATGCGACATCTCGTTCGAAGAAGCATTAGAACTCTATTGCTACGATACGTAGACATCTGCAAACGCTATTTCCTAGCATGGAAGTTTCGCATTTACATTCTTTTGAAGTGAATACGAGATATACATGACACTTCGCAATGAATATTATATCTTATCATGAAACATAGGAATGAGTTGCGATATCGCGTTTTGAGAAGCATTAAAGTTCTATTGCTACGATAAGTAGACATCTGCAAGCGCTATTTCCTAGCATGGAAGTGTCGCATTTACATTCTTTTGGAGTGAATACGAGGTATACATGGCACTTCGCAATGAATATTATATCTTATCATGAAACATAGAAGTGAGATGCGATATCGCGTTTTAAGAAGCATTAGAACTCTATTGCTACGATACGTAGACATCTGCAAATGTTATTTCCCAGCAAGGAAGTGTCGCATTTACATTCTTTTGAAGTGAATACGAGGTATACATAACACTCCACAATGAATATTATATCTTATCACGAAACATAGAAATGAAATGCGAAATCTCGTTTTAAGAAGCATTAGAACTCTATTGCTACGATACGTAGATATCTGCAAATGTTATTTTCTAGCAAGGAAGTGTCGCGCTTACATTCTTTTGAAGTGAACACGAGGTATACATAACACTCCATAATGAATAATATTTCTTATCATGAAACATAGCAGTGAGATGCGACATCTCGTTCAAAGAAGCATTAGAACTCTATTGCTACGATAAGTAGACATCTGCAAACGCTATTTCCTAGCATGGAAGTGCCGCATTTACTTTCTTGTGAAGATAATACGAGGTATTCATAACACTTCGCAATGAATATTATATCTTATCATGAAATATAGAAGTAAGATGCGATATCGCGTTTTAAGAAGCATTAGAACTATATTGCTACGATACGTAGGCATCTGCAAACGCTATTTCCTAGCATGGAATTGTCGCATTTACATTCTTTTTAAGTGAATACGAGGTATATATAACACTCTACAATGAATATTATATCTTATCACGAAACATGGGAATGAAATGCGACATCTCGTTTTAAGAAGCATTAGTGCTCTATTGCTACGATACGTAGACATCTGCAAACGCTATTTCCTAGCATGGAAGTGCCGCATTTACATTCTTTTGAAGATAATACGAGGTATTCATAACACTTCGCAATGAATATTATATCTTATCATGAAACATAGAAGTGAGATGCGATATCGCGTCTTAAGAAGCATTAGAACTATATTGCTACGATACGTAGGCATCTGCAAACGCTATTTCCTAGCATGGAATTGTCGCATTTACATTCTTTTGAAGTGAATACGAGGTATACATAACACTCTACAATGAATATTATATCTTATCACGAAACATAGGAATGAAATACGACTTCTCATTTTAAGAAGCATTAGAACTCTCTTGCTACGATACGTAGACATCTGCAAAAGCTATTTCCTAGCATGGAAGTGCCGCATTTACATTCTTTTGAAGATAATACGAGGTATACATAACACTTCGCAATGAATATTATATCTTATCATGAAACATAGAAGTGAGATGCGATATCGCGTTTTAAGAAGCATTAGAACTCTATTGCTACGATACGTAGACATCTGCAAACAATATTTCCTAGCAAGGAAGTGTTGCATTTACATTCTTTTGAAGTGAATACGAGGTATACATAACACTCTACAATGAATATTATATCTTATCACGAAACATAGGAATGAAATGCGACATCTCGTTTTAAGAAGCATTAGTACTCTATTGCTACGATACGTAGACATCTGCAAACGCTATTTCCTAGCATGTAAGTGTCGCATTTACATTCTTTTGAAGTGAATACGAGGTATACATGATACTTCGCAATGAATATTATATCTTATTACGTAACATAGAAATGAAATACGACTTCTCATTTTAAGAAGAATTAGAACTCTATTGCTACGATACGTAGACATCTGCAAACGTTATTTCCTAGCATGGAAGTGCCGCATTTACTTTCTTGTGAAGATAATACGAGGTATACATAACACTTCGCAATGAATATTATATCTTATCATGAAACATAGAAGTGAGATGCGGTATCGCGTTTTAGGAAGCATTAGAACTCTATTGCTACGATACGTAGACATCTGCAAACGCTACTTCCTAGCATGGAAGTGTCGCATTTGCATTCTTTTGACGTGAATACGAGATACACATGACACTTACAATGAATATTATATCTTATCATGAAACATAGGAATGAGGTGCTATACCGCGTTTTGAGAAGCATTAGAACTCTATTGCTAATATACGTAGACATCTGCAAACAATATTTCCTAGCAAGGAAATGTCGCACTTACATTCCATTGAAGTGAATACGAGGTATACATAACATTGCACAATGAATATTATATCTTATTACGAAACATACAAATGAAATACGACATCTCGTTTTAAGAAGCATTAGAACTCTATTGCTACGATACGTAGACATCTGCAAAAGCTATTTCCTAGCATGGAAGTGCCGCATTTACATTCTTTTGAAGATAATACGAGGTATACATAACACTTCGCAATGAATATTATATCTTATCATGAAACATGGAAGTGAGATGCGATATCGCGTTTTAAGAAGCATTAGAATTCTATTGCTACGATACCTAGACATCTGCAAACGCTATTTCCTGGCATGGAAGTGTCGCATTTACATTCTTTTGAAGTGAATACGAGGTGTACATGACACTTCGCAATGAATATTATATCTTATCATGAAACATAGAAGTGAGATGCGATATCGCGTTTTAAGAAGCATTAGAACTCTATTGCTAGGATACGTAGACGTCTTCAAACTATATTTCCTAGCAAGGAAGTGTCGCATTTACATTCTTTTGAAGTGAATACGAGGTATAGATGACACTTCGCAATGAATATTACATCTTATTTCGTAACATAGAAATGAAATACGACTTCTCATTTTAAGAAGAATTAGAACTCTATTGCTACGATACGTAGACATCTGCAAACGTTATTTCCTAGCATGGAAGTGCCGCATTTACTTTCTTGTGAAGATAATACGAGGTATACATAACACTTCGCAATGAATATTATATCTTATCATGAAACATAGAAGTGAGATGCGATATCGCGTTTTAAGAAGCATTAGAAATCTATTGCTACGATATGTAGACATCTGCAAACGCAATTTCCTAGCATAGAAGTGTCGCATTTACATTCTTTTGAAGTGAATACGAGATATACATGACACTTCGCAATGGATACAATATCTTATCATGAAACATAGAAGTGAGATGCGATATCGCGTTTTAAAAAGCATTAGAACTCTATTGTTACGATACGTAGATATCTGCAAAGGCTATTTCCTAGCATGGAAGTGTCGCATTTACATTCTTTTGAAGTGAATACGAGGTATACATAACACTCCACAATGAATATTATATCTTATCACGAAACATAGAAATGAAATGCGAAATCTCGTTTTAAGAAGCATTAGAACTCTATTGCTACGAAACGTAGATATCTGCAAATGTTATTTTCTAGCAAGGAAGTGTCGCGCTTACATTCTTTTGAAGTGAACACGAGGTATACATAACACTCCATAATGAATAATATTTCTTATCATGAAACATAGCAGTGAGATGCGACATCTCGTTCAAAGAAGCATTAGAACTCTATTGCTACGATAAGTAGACATCTGCAAACGCTATTTCCTAGCATGGAAGTGCCGCATTTACTTTCTTGTGAAGATAATACGAGGTATTCATAACACTTCGCAATGAATATTATATCTTATCATGAAACATAGAAGTGAGATGCGATATCGCGTTTTAAGACGCATTAGAAATATATTGCTACGATATGTAGGCATCTGCAAACGCTATTTCCTAGCATGGAATTGTCGCATTTACATTCTTTTTAAGTGAATACGAGGTATACATAACACTCTACAATGAATATTATATCTTATCACGAAACATAGGAATGAAATGCGACATCTCGTTTTAAGAAGCATTAGTGCTCTATTGCTACGATACGTAGACATCTGCAAACGCTATTTCCTAGCATGGAAGTGCCGCATTTACATTCTTTTGAAGATAATACGAGGTATTCATAACACTTCGCAATGAATATTATATCTTATCATGAAACATAGAAGTGAGATGCGATATCGCGTCTTAAGAAGCATTAGAACTACATTGCTACGATACGTAGGCATCTGCAAGCGCTATTTCCTAGCATGGAATTGTCGCATTTACATTCTTTTGAAGTGAATACGAGGTATACATAACACTCTACAATGAATATTATATCTTATCACGAAACATAGGAATGAAATGCGACATCTCGTTTTAAGAAGCATTAGTACTCTATTACTACGATACGTAGACATCTGCAAACGCTATTTCCTAGCATGTAAGTGTCGCATTTACATTCTTTTGAAGTGAATACGAGGTATACATGACACTTCGCAATGAATATTATATCTTATTACGTAACATAGAAATGAAATACGACTTCTCATTTTAAGAAGAATTAGAACTCTATTGCTACGATACGTAGACATCTGCAAACGTTATTTCCTAGCCTGGAAGTGCCGCATTTACTTTCTTGTGAAGATAATACGAGTTATACATAACACTTCGCAATGAATATTATATCTTATCATGAAACATAGAAGTGAGATGCGATATCGCGTTTTAAGAAGCATTAGAACTCTATTGCTACGATACGTAGATATCTGCAAATGTTATTTCCTAGCAAGGAAGTGTCGCATTTACATTCTTTTGAAGTGAATACGAGGTATACATAACACTCCACAATGAATATTATATCTTATCACGAAACATAGAAATGAAATGCGAAATCTCGTTTTAAGAAGCATTAGAACTCTATTGCTACGATACGTAGACATCTGCAAATGTTATTTCCGAGCAAGGAAGTGTCGCCCTTACATTCTTTTGAAGTGAACCGAAGGTATACATAACACTCCATAATGAATAATATTTCTTATCATGAATCATAGCAGTGAGATGCGACATCTCGTTCGAAGAAGCATTAGAACTCTATTGCTACGATACGTAGACATCTGCAAACGCTATTTCCTAGCATGGAAGTTTCGCATTTACATTCTTTTGAAGTGAATACGAGATATACATGACACTTCGCAATGAATATTATATCTTATCATGAAACATAGGAATGAGTTGCGATATCGCGTTTTGAGAAGCATTAAAGTTCTATTGCTACGATAAGTAGACATCTGCAAGCGCTATTTCCTAGCATGGAAGTGTCGCATTTACATTCTTTTGGAGTGAATACGAGGTATACATGGCACTTCGCAATGAATATTATATCTTATCATGAAACATAGAAGTGAGATGCGATATCGCGTTTTAAGAAGCATTAGAACTCTATTGCTACGATACGTAGACATCTGCAAAAGCTATTTCCTAGCATGGAAGTGCCGCATTTACATTCTTTTGAAGTGAATACGAGGTATACATAACACTCTACAATGAATATTATATCTTATCACGAAACATAGGAATGAAATGCGACATCTCGTTTTAAGAAGCATTAGTACTCTATTACTACGATACGTAGACATCTGCAAACGCTATTTCCTAGCATGTAAGTGTCGCATTTACATTCTTTTGAAGTGAATACGAGGTATACATGACACTTCGCAATGAATATTATATCTTATTACGTAACATAGAAATGAAATACGACTTCTCATTTTAAGAAGGATTAGAACTCTATTGCTACGATACGTAGACATCTGCAAACGTTATTTCCTAGCCTGGAAGTGCCGCATTTACATTCTTGTGAAGATAATACGAGTTATACATAACACTTCGCAATGAATATTATATCTTATCGTGAAACATAGAAGTGAGATGCGATATCGCGTTTTAAGAAGCATTAGAACTCTATTGCTACGATACGTAGATATCTGCAAATGTTATTTCCTAGCAAGGAAGTGTCGCATTTACATTCTTTTGAAGTGAATACGAGGCATACATAAGACTCCACAATGAATATTATATCTTATCACGAAACATAGAAATGAAATGCGAAATCTCGTTTTAGGAAGCATTAGAACTCTATTGCTACGATACGTAGACATCTGCAAATGTTATTTCCAAGCAAGGAAGTGTCGCCCTTACATTCTTTTGAAGTGAACCGAAGGTATACATAACACTCCATAATGAATAATATTTCTTATCATGAATCATAGCAGTGAGATGCGACATCTCGTTCGAAGAAGCATTAGAACTCTATGGCTACGATACGTAGACATCTGCAAACGCTACTTCCTAGCATGGAAGTGTCGCATTTGCATTCTTTTGACGTGAATACGAGATACACATGACACTTACAATGAATATTATATCTTATCATGAAACATAGGAATGAGGTGCTATATCGCGTTTTGAGAAGCATTAGAACTCTATTGCTAATATACGTAGACATCTGCAAACAATATTTCCTAGCATGTAAGTTTCGCATTTACATTCTTTTGAAGTGAATACGAGGTATACATGACACTCCTTAATGAATATTATATCTTATCTCGAAACATAGAACTGAAATGCGAAATCTCGTTTTAAGTAGCATTAGAACTCTATTGCTACGATACGTAGACATCTGCAAACGCTATTTCCTAGCATGGAAGTTTCGCATTTACATTCTTTTGAAGTGAATACGAGATATACATGACACTTCGCAATGAATATTATATCTTATCATGAAACATAGAAGTGAGATGCTGTATCGCGTTTTAAGAAGCATTAGAACTCTATCGCTACGATAAGTAGACATCTGCAAACGCTATTTCCTAGCGTGGAAGTTTCGCATTTACATTCTTTTGAAGTGAATACGAGATATACATGACACTTCGCAATGAATATTATATCTTATCATGAAATGTAGGAATGAGTTGCGATATCGCGTTTTGAAAAGAATTAGAACTTTATTGCTACGATACGTAGACACCTGCAAACGCTATTTCCTAGCAAGGAAGTGTCGCATTTACATTCTTTTGAAGTGAATACGAGGTATACATGACACTTCGCAATGAATATTATATCTTATTACGTAACATAGAAATGAAATACGACTTCTCATTTTAAGAAGAATTAGAACTCTATTGCTACGTTACGTAGACAACTGCAAACGCTACTTCCTAGCATGGAAGTGTCGCATTTACATCCTTTTGAAGTGAATACGAGGTATACATAACATTACACAATGAATATTATATCTTATTACGAAACATAGAAATGACATACGACATCTCGTTTTAAGAAGCATTAGTACTCTATTGCTGTGATACGCAGACATCTGCAAACAATATTTCCTAGCAAGAAAGTGTCGCATTTACATTCTTTTGAAGTGAATACGAGGTACACATAACATTACGCAATGAATATCATACCTTATCACGAAACATAGAAATCAGATGCGATATCGTGATTTAAGAAGCACTATAACTCCATTGCTACGATACGTAGACATCTGTAAACAATATTTCCTAGCAAGGAAGTGTAGCACTTACATCCTTTTGAAGTGAATACGAGGTATACATAACACTCTACACTGAATATTACATCTTATTACGAAACATAGAAATGAAATGCGACATCTCGTTTTAAGAAGAATTAGAACTTTATTGCTAATATTCGTAGACATCTGCAAACGTTATTTCCTAGCAAGGAAGTGTCGCATTTACATACTTTTGAAGTGAATACGAGATATACATGACACTTCGCAATGAGTATTGTATCTTATCATGAAACGTAGGAATGAGATGCGATATCGCATTTTGAGAAGCATTAGAACTCTATTGCTACGATACGTAGACATCTGCAAACGCTATTTCCTAGCATGGAAGTTTCGCGTTTACATTCTTTTGAAGTGAATACGAGATATACATGACACTTCGAAATGAGTATTATACCTTATCACGAAAAATAGAAATCAGATGCGATATCGTGATTTAAGAAGCACTAGAACTCCATTGCTACGATACGCACACATCTGCAAACGCTATTTCCTAGCATGGAAGTGTCGCATTTACATTCTTGTGATGTGAGTTCGAGGTACACATGACACTTCGCAATGAATATTATATCTTATCATGAAACATAGAAGTGAGATGCTGTATCGCGTTTTAAGGAGCATTAGAACTCTATCGCTACGATAAGTAGACATCTGCAAACGCTATTTCCTAGCGTGGAAGTTTCGCATTTACATTCTTTTGAAGTGAATACGAGATATACATGACACTTCGCAATGAATATTATATCTTATCATGAAACATAGAAGTGAGATGCGGTATCGCGTTTTAGGAAGCATTAGAAATCTATTGCTACGATGCGTAGACATCTGCAAATGTTATTTCCTAGCAAGGAAGTGTCGCATTTACATTCTTTTGAAGTGAATACGAGGTATACATAACACTCCACAATGAATATTATATCTTATCACGAAACATAGAAATGAAATGCGAAATCTCGTTTTAAGAAGCATTAGAACTCTATTGCTACGATACGTAGACATCTGCAAATGTTATTTCCAAGCAAGGAAGTGTCGCCCTTACATTCTTTTGAAGTGAACACGAGGTATACATAACACTCCATAATGAATAATATTTCTTATCATGAATCATAGCAGTGAGATGCGACATCTCGTTCGAAGAAGCATTAGAACTCTATTGCTACGATACGTAGACATCTGCAAACGCTACTTCCTAGCATGGAAGTGTCGCATTTGCATTCTTTTGACGTGAATACGAGATACACATGACACTTACAATGAATATTATATCTTATCATGAAACATAGGAATGAGGTGCTATATCGCGTTTTGAGAAGCATTAGAACTCTATTGCTAATATACGTAGACATCTGCAAACAATATTTCCTAGCAAGGAAATGTCGCACTTACATTCCATTGAAGTGAATACGAGGTATACATAACATTGCACAATGAATATTATATCCTATTACGAAACATACATTTGAAATACGACATCTCGTTTTAAGAAGGATTAGTACTCTATTGCTAATATACGTAGACATCTGCAAACAATATTTCCTAGCAAGGAAATGTCGCAATTACATTCCATTGAAGTGAATACTAGGTATACATAACATTACACAATGAATATTATATCTTATTACGAAACATAGAAATGAAATACGACATCTCATTTTAAGAAGCATTAGTACTCTACTGCTGTGAAACGTAGACATCTGCAAACAATATTTCCTAGCATGTGAGTTTCGCATTTACATTCTTTTGAAGTGAATACGAGGTATACATGACACTCCTTAATGAATATTATATCTTATCTCGAAACATAGAACTGAAATGCGAAATCTCGTTTTAAGTAGCATTAGAACTCTATTGCTACGATACGTAGACATCTGCAAACGCTATTTCCTAGCATGGAAGTTTCGCATTTACATTCTTTTGAAGTGAATACGAGATATACATGACACTTCGCAATGAATATTATATCTTATCATGAAACATAGGAATGAGTTGCGATATCGCGTTTTGAGAAGCATTAAAGTTCTATTGCTACGATAAGTAGACATCTGCAAACGCTATTTCCTAGCATGGAAGTGTCGCATTTACATTCTTTTGGAGTGAATACGAGGTATACATGGCACTTCGCAATGAATATTATATCTTATCATGAAACATAGAAGTGAGATGCGATATCGCGTTTTAAGAAGCATTAGAACTCTATTGCTACGATACGTAGACATCTGCAAAAGCTACTTCCTAGCATGGAAGTGTCGCATTTACATTCTTTTGAAGTGAATACGAGGTATACATAACATTCCACAATGAATATTATATCTTATTACGAAACATAGAAATGAAATACGACTTCTCATTTTAAGAAGCATTAGAACTCTATTGCTACGATACGTAGACATCTGCAAAAGCTATTTCCTAGCATGGAAGTGCCGCATTTACATTCTTTTGAAGATAATACGAGGTATACATAACACTTCGCAATGAATATTATATCTTATCATGAAACATGGAAGTGAGATGCGATATCGCGTTTTAAGAAGCATTAGAATTCTATTGCTACGATACCTAGACATCTGCAAACGCTATTTCCTGGCATGGAAGTGTCGCATTTACATTCTTTTGAAGTGAATACGAGGTGTACATGACACTTCGCAATGAATATTATATCTTATCATGAAACATAGAAGTGAGATGCGATATCGCGTTTTAAGAAGCATTAGAACACTATTGCTAGGATACGTAGACGTCTGCAAACTATATTTCCTAGCAAGGAAGTGTCGCATTTACATTCTTTTGAAGTGAATACGAGGTATAGATGACACTTCGCAATGAATATTACATCTTATTTCGTAACATAGAAATGAAATACGACTTCTCATTTTAAGAAGAATTAGAACTCTATTGCTACGATACGTAGACATCTGCAAACGTTATTTCCTAGCATGGAAGTGCCGCATTTACTTTCTTGTGAAGATAATACGAGGTATACATAACACTTCGCAATGAATATTATATCTTATCATGAAACATAGAAGTGAGATGCGATATCGCGTTTTAAGAAGCATTAGAAATCTATTACTACGATATGTAGACATCTGCAAACGCAATTTCCTAGCATAGAAGTGTCGCATTTACATTCTTTTGAAGTGAATACGAGATATACATGACACTTCGCAATGGATACAATATCTTATCATGAAACATAGAAGTGAGATGCGATATCGCGTTTTAAGAAGCATTAGAACTCTATTGTTACGATACGCAGATATCTGCAAAGGCTATTTCCTAGCATGGAAGTGTCGCATTTACATTCTTTTGAAGTGAATACGAGGTGTACATGACACTTCGCAATGAATATTATATCTTATCATGAAACATAGAAGTGAGATGCGATATCGCGTTTTAAGAAGCATTAGAACTCTATTGCTACGGTGCGTAGACATCTGCGAATGTTATTTCCTAGCAAGGAAGTGTCGCATTTACATTCTTTTGAAGTGAATACGAGGTATACATAACACTCCACAATGAATATTATATCTTATCACGAAACATAGAAATGAAATGCGAAATCTCGTTTTAAGAAGCATTAGAACTCTATTGCTACGATACGTAGATATCTGCAAATGTTATTTTCTAGCAAGGAAGTGTCGCGCTTACATTCTTTTGAAGTGAACACGAGGTATACATAACACTCCATAATGAATAATATTTCTTATCATGAAACATAGCAGTGAGATGCGACATCTCGTTCAAAGAAGCATTAGAACTCTATTGCTACGATAAGTAGACATCTGCAAACGCTATTTCCTAGCATGGAAGTGCCGCATTTACTTTCTTGTGAAGATAATACGAGGTATTCATAACACTTCGCAATGAATATTATATCTTATCATGAAACATAGAAGTGAGATGCGATATCGCGTTTTAAGACGCATTAGAAATATATTGCTACGATATGTAGGCATCTGCAACCGCTATTTCCTAGCATGGAATTGTCGCATTTACATTCTTTTTAAGTGAATACGAGGTACACATAACACTCTACAATGAATATTATATCTTATCACGAAACATAGGAATGAAATGCGACATCTCGTTTTAAGAAGCATTAGTGCTCTATTGCTACGATACGTAGACATCTCCAAATGTTATTTCCAAGCAAGGAAGTGTCGCCCTTACATTCTTTTGAAGTGAACCGAAGGTATGCATAACACTCCATAATGAATAATATTTCTTATCATGAATCATAGCAGTGAGATGCGACATCTCGTTCGAAGAAGCATTAGAACTCTATGGCTACGATACGTAGACATCTGCAAACGCTACTTCCTAGCATGGAAGTGTCGCATTTGCATTCTTTTGACGTGAATACGAGATACACATGACACTTACAATGAATATTATATCTTATCATGAAACATAGGAATGAGGTGCTATATCGCGTTTTGAGAAGCATTAGAACTCTATTGCTAATATACGTAGACATCTGCAAACAATATTTCCTAGCATGTGAGTTTCGCATTTACATTCTTTTGAAGTGAATACGAGGTATACATGACACTCCTTAATGAATATTATATCTTATCTCGAAACATAGAACTGAAATGCGAAATCTCGTTTTAAGTAGCATTAGAACTCTATTGCTACGATACGTAGACATCTGCAAACGCTATTTCCTAGCATGGAAGTTTCGCATTTACATTCTTTTGAAGTGAATACGAGATATACATGACACTTCGCAATGAATATTATATCTTATCATGAAACATAGGAATGAGTTGCGATATCGCGTTTTGAGAAGCATTAAAGTTCTATTGCTACGATAAGTAGACATCTGCAAGCGCTATTTCCTAGCATGGAAGTGTCGCATTTACATTCTTTTGGAGTGAATACGAGGTATACATGGCACTTCGCAATGAATATTATATCTTATCATGAAACATAGAAGTGAGATGCGATATCGCGTTTTAAGAAGCATTAGAACTCTATTGCTGCGATACGTAGACATCTGCAAAAGCTATTTCCTAGCATGTAAGTGCCGCATTTACATTCTTTTGAAGATAATACGAGGTATACATAACACTTCGCAATGAATATTATATCTTATCATGAAACATAGAAGTGAGATGCGATATCGCGTCTTAAGAAGCATTAGAATTCTATTGTTACGATACCTAGACATCTGCAAACGCTATTTCCTAGCATGGAAGTGCCGCATTTACTTTCTTGTGAAGATAATACGAGGTATACATAACACTTCGCAATGAATATTATATCTTATCATGAAACATAGAAGTGAGATGCGATATCGCGTTTTAAGAAGCATTAGAACTCTATTGCTACGATACGTAGACATCTGCAAACAATATTTCCTAGCAAGGACGTGTCGCATTTACATTCTTTTGAAGTGAATACGAGGTATACATGACACTTCGCAATGAATATTACATCTTATTACGTAACATAGAAATGAAATACGACTTCTCATTTTAAGAAGCATTAGAACTCTATTGCTACGATAAGTAGACATCTGCAAACGCTATTTCCTAGCATGGAAGTGCCGCATTTACTTTCTTGTGAAGATAATACGAGGTATACATAACACATCGCAATGAATATTATATCTTATCATGAAACATAGAAGTGAGACGCGATATCGCGTTTTAAGAAGCATTAGAACTCTATTGCTACGATACGTAGATATCTGCAAATGTTATTTCCTAGCAAGGAAGTGTCGCGCTTACATTATTTTGAAGTGAACACGAGGTATACATAACACTCCATAATGAATAATATTTCTTATCATGAAACATAGCAGTGAGATGCGACATCTCGTTCTAAGAAGCATTAGAACTCTATTGCTACGATACGTAGACATCTGCAAACGCTATTTCCTAGCATGGAAGTGTCGCATTTACATTCTTTTGAAGTGAGTACGAGATATACATGACACTTCGCAATGAATATTATATCTTATCATGAAACATAGAAGTGAGATGCGGTATCGCGTTTTAAGAAGCATTAGATCTCTATCGCTACGATAAGTAGACATCTGCAAACGCTATTTCCTAGCGTGGAAGTTTCGCATTTACATTCTTTTGAAGTGAATACGAGATATACATGACACTTCGCAATGAATATTATATCTTATCATGAAATGTAGGAATGAGTTGCGATATCGCGTTTTGAAAAGAATTAGAACTCTATTGCTACGATACGTAGACACCTGCAAACGCTATTTCCTAGCAAGGAAGTGTCGCATTTACATTCTTTTGAAGTGAATACGAGGTGTACATGACACTTCGCAATGAATATTATATCTTATCATGAAACATAGGAATGAAATGCGACATCTCGTTTTAAGAAGCATTAGTACTCTATTGCTACGATACGTAGACATCTGCAAACGCTATTTCCTAGCATGTAAGTGTCGCATTTACATTCTTTTGAAGTGAATACGAGGTATACATGACACTTCGCAATGAATATTATATCTTATTACGTAACATAGAAATGAAATACGACTTCTCATTTTAAGAAGAATTAGAACTCTATTGCTACGTTACGTAGACAACTGCAAACGCTACTTCCTAGCATGGAAGTGTCGCATTTACATCCTTTTGAAGTGAATACGAGGTATACATAACATTACACAATGAATATTATATCTTATTACGAAACATAGAAATGACATACGACATCTCGTTTTAAGAAGAATTAGTACTCTATTGCTGTGATACGCAGACATCTGCAAACAATATTTCCTAGCAAGAAAGTGTCGCATTTACATTCTTTTGAAGTGAATACGAGGTATACATAACATTACGCAATGAATATTATACCTTATCACGAAACATAGAAATCAGATGCGATATCGTGATTTAAGAAGCACTATAACTTCATTGCTACGATACGTAGACATCTGTAAACAATATTTCCTAGCAAGGAAGTGTCGCACTTACATCCTTTTGAAGTGAATACGAGGTATACATAACACTCTACACTGAATATTACATCTTATTACGAAACATAGAAATGAAATGCGACATCTCGTTTTAAGAAGAATTAGAACTTTATTGCTAATATACGTAGACATCTGCAAACGCTATTTCCTAGCACGGAAGTGTGGCACTTACATCGTTTTGAAGTGAATACGAGGTATACATAACACTCCACAATTAATATTATATCTGATTACGAAACATAGAAATGAAATGCGACATCTCGTTTTAAGAAGAATTAGAACTTTATTGCTAATATTCGTAGACATCTGCAAACGTTATTTCCTAGCAAGGAAGTGTCGCATTTACATACTTTTGAAGTGAATACGAGATATACATGACACTTCGCAATGAGTATTGTATCTTATCATGAAACATAGGAATGAGATGCGATTTCGCGTTTTGAGAAGCATTAGAACTCTATTGCTACGATACGTAGACATCTGCAAACGCTATTTCCTAGCATGGAAGTTTCGCATTTACATTCTTTTGAAGTGAATACGAGATATACATGACACTTCGCAATGAATATTATATCTTATCATGATACATAGGAATGAGTTGCGATATCGCGTTTTGAAAGCATTAGAACACTATTGCTACGATACGTAGACATCTGCCAACGCTATTTCCTAGCAAGGAAGTTTCGCATTTACATTCTTTTGAAGTGAATACGAGATATACATGACACAACGGAATGAATATTATATCTTATCATGAAACATAGGAATGAGTTGCGATATCGCGTTTTGAGAAGCATTAGGACACCATTGCTTCGATACGTAGACATCTGCAAGCGTTACTTCCTAGCTGGGAAAGTGCCGCTTTTACATTCTTCTGAAGTGAATACGAGATATACTTGACACTTCGCAATGAATATTATATCTTATCATGAAACATAGAAGTGAGATGCGATATCGCGATTTAAGAAGCATTAGAACTATATTGCTACGATACGTAGACATCTGCAAACGCTATACCCTAGCATGGAAGTGTCGCATTTACATTCTCTTGAGAGGAATACGATGTATACATGACACTTCGCAATGAATATTATATCTTATGATGAAACATAGAAATGAGATGCGATATGGCGATTCAAGGAGCATTAGAACTCTATTTCTTCGATACGTAGATATCTGCAAACCTTATTTCCTGGCAAGGAAGTGTCGCATTTACATTCTTTTGAAGTGAATTCGAGGTGTCACGTCCGGCGAATCTATTTTCCGTTGCTCCGGAGGCTTTACGACACGAGCCTATTTTTCGGTAATTCGGTCCGCGGGAACGCGTTAAGACCGGGTCCGACAATTTCGGCTGACGCGACACTAGCGAAAACACTCGCGATTATAAGGGAATGACCCTACCTTTCGATGACTTCTCTCTCGATTTGTACGTAGAAACGGCGTGGAGGATCGTTCGCTGGGATCGTAGCGGATTTCGTTCTGTTGGCTGCTACGGAAATCTCGATCAGTCGCCAGCGAAGACAAGGACGGCGGACGGAATTCAGCGATGATGCTGAATGTGGCAGAATCGGCGTGATGCGTCGTGGTGTCTGGATCGGAGGCGTCGACTGTCGCTTCGAAAAGCGGCGTCTGGACTGGTGCGAAGGCAGGTCGCTGGTATACGAGGACTCTCGGAACACCCTACAAATATTCACGCACAAGTGATCGTATGAAATGCTTCCTACTCACACGTCGCGTTCTTCGCAAACCGGAAGCACGATTCATTCACCAGGTTTTTCTGTACTTTCGACTAAGATCTGAAGGATAAGCGGCGGTCTCAACGTCACAAAGCCGATTTCTATACACCTTCAATTTGATGAAGAGCAACCCCAGTTGTATGGAAGAACCCGTGGAAGAATTCGTAGTTAAATGTAATGTTAAAAGTAGAACTAGTATTGTTAACACTTGATAAAATTAATGGATGTGGAAATAGTAGACTTGGTAAAAGAACTTGTACTTGGATATAGTAAAAGTAAAAATAAAATATATTCTAGGTTTAAGGTATACAAGAACTGGACCTCCTCGGTTCGCGGGGCGCTACGGTCGCGGAGGCTCGCGGTAGGGAGATCGCGGTCCCGCGAGTGGGGGACTCGCATCTCGAGGCGGAGAGCGCGCGGTCCAGCGAGTGGGGACTCGCGGCTCGTGATGGGGCTAGCGGCGCATGCCGCTGGCCGGACGCATCTTACTTAGTGTAACTTAGATCTAGGAATTCTTATATATGCGTCATGACATGGTATGTATGTCCTAGCTTAGAAGTAATATATAGGTTCTAGCAGATCCTGTTCCCCGAATTGGAAAAGACCCCATTCAGGTGATGGGCTGCGGCTACGTCTTCCTGCAGGACGGAATCCTCGGTGCGAGGGAGATAGGGTTGCCCGTCCTTGGTGCGGGCGAGACAGGTATACTCGGTGCTGCGAGTGAGACACTGATGCCCGGTACGAGCGAGACAGGTATACTCGGCGGTGCGAGTGAGGCAGCGGAACTCGGTTTGAGTGAGCGCGTGCAGGTATGCGCGCGCGAACTCTTCCAGTTGCTGGTTCTGCAGGCGAGCTTGGCTGGATGCATGCGTCCAGGGGTTGATGCTGGGGGGTGCGAGGAGGTTCCTTTCTAGGAAATTACGTTCCCAGATATCTCTGTATCGAAGCTATAGAGTACTAATGCCCCTTAAAACGCCATATCGCATCTCATTTCTATGTTTCGTGATAAGATATAGTATTCATTGTTGAGTGTTATCTATACCTCGCATTCACTTCAAATGAATGTAAATGCGACACTTCCTTGCTAGGAAATAGCGTCTGTAGATGTATCGTCCATGTATCATAGAAATAGAGTCCTAAAGCTTCTTCAAACGCAATATCGCATCTCATTTCTATGTTTCATGATAAGATGTAATATTCATTGTTTAGTGTTATGTATACCTCGTATTCACTACAAAAGAATGTTAATGCGACACTTCCTTGCTAGGCAGTAGCGTTTGCGGATGTCTACGTATCGAAGCAAGAGAGTTCTAGTGCTGCTTAAATCTCGATATTGCATCTCATTTCTATGTTTCACGATAAGATATAATATTCATTGTGCAGTGTTATGTATACCTCGAATTCACATCAAATGAATGTAATTGCGACAGATCCTTGCTAGGAAGTAGCGTTTGCAGATGTCTACGTATCGAAGCAATAGATTTCTAATGCTTCTTAAATCGCGATATCGCATCTCATTTCTATGTTTCATGATAACATATAATATTCATTGCGAAGTGTCATGTATACCTCGTATTCCTTTCAAAAGAATGTAAATGCGACACTTCCTTGCTAGGAAATAGCGTTGGCAGATGTCTTCGTATCGAAGCAATAGAGTTCTAATGCTTCTCAAAACGCGATATCGCATTCCATTCCTATGTTTCATGATAAGATACAATATTTAATGTGCAGTGTTATGTACTCCTCGTATTCACTTCAAAAGAAAGTGAATGCGACAATACCTTGCTAGGAAATAGCGTTTGCAGATGTCTCCGTACCAAAGAAATAGTGTTCTAATGCTTCTTAATTCGCGATATCGCATCTCATTTCTATGTTTCATGATAATATGTAATATTCATTGCGAAGTGTCATGTATACCTCGCATGCACTTGAAATGAATGTTAATGCGACACTTCCTTCCTAGGAAATAGCGTTTGCAGATGTCTACGTATCGAAGCAATAGACATCTAATTCTTCTTAAACCGCCATATGGCTTCTCATATCTGTGTTTCATGATAAGATATAATATTCATTGTGCAGTGTTATGTATACCTCGTATTCACTTGAAAAGAATGTAAATGCGACACTTCCTTCCTAGGAAGTAGCGTTTGCAGATGTCTACGTATCGAAGCAATAGAGTTCTAATGCTTCTTATATCGTCATTTCGCATCTCATTTCTATGTTTCATGATAAGATATAATATTCATTGCGAAGTGTCATGTATACCTCGTATTCCTTTCAAAAGAATGTAAATGCGACACTTCCTGGCTAGGAAATAGCGTTTGCAGATGCCTACATATCGTAGCATTAGTGCTCTAATGCTTCTCAAAACGCGTTATCGTTTCTCATTTCTATGTTTCATGATAATATATAATATTCATTGTGGAGTGTTATGTATACCTCGTATTCACATCAAAAGAATGTAAATGCGACACTGCCTTGCTTGGAAATAGCGTTTGAAAATGTCTACGTATCGAAGCAATGGAGTTCTAATGCTTCTTAAATCGCCATATTGCATGTCATTTCTATGTTTCATGACGAGATATAATATTCATTGTGGAGTGTTATGTATACCTCGTATTCCTTTCAAAAGAATGTAAATGCGACACTTCCTTGCTAGGAAGTAGCGTTTGCAGATGTCTACGTATCGTAGCAATAGACATCTAATTCTTCTTAAACCGCCATATGGCTTCTCATTTCTGTGTTTCATGATAAGATATAATATTCATTGTGCAGTGTTATGTATACCTCGTATTCACTTGAAAAGAATGTAAATGCGACACTTCCTTGCTAGGAAGTAGCGTTTGCAGATGTCTACGTATCGTAGCATTAGAGTTCTAATGCTTCTTAAAACGCGATGTCGCTATTCATTACCATGTTTCATGATAATATATAATATTCATTGTGAAGTGTTATGTATACGTCGTATTCACTTCAAAAGAATGTAAGTGCGACACTGCCTTGCTTGGAAATAGCGTTTGCAGATGTCTACGTATCGAAGCAATAGAGTTCTAATGCTTCTCAAATCGCCATATTGCATCTCATTTCTATGTGTCATGATAATATATAATATTCACTGCTTAGTGTCATGTATACCTCGCATACACTTCAAATGAATGTAAATGCGACACTTCCTTGCTAGGAAGTTGCGTTTGCAGATGTCTTCGTATCGAAGCAATAGATTTCTAAAGCTTGCTAACTCACGATATCGCATCTCATATCTATGTTTCATGATAATATATAATACTCATTGCGAAGTGTCATGTATACCTCGCATACACTACAAATGAATGTGACTGCGACAGTTCCTTGCTAGGAAGTAGCGTTTGCAGATGTCTACGTATCGAACCAGTAGACTTCTAATGCTTCTTAAATCGCCATATCGCATCTCATTGCTGTGTTTCATGATAAGATATAATATTCATTGTACAGTGTTATGTATATCTCGTCTATACTTCAAATGAATGTAAATGCGACACTTCCTTGCTAGGAAATAGCGTGTGCAGATATTTATCTTTCGTGGCATTAGAGTTCTAATGCTTCTGAAAACGCGATATCGCTTCTCATTTCTATGTTTCATGATAATATATAATATTCATTGTCCAGTGTTATGTATACCTCGTATTCACCTCAAAAGAATGTAAATACGACACTTCCTTCCTAGAAAATAGCGTTTGCAGATGGCTACGTATCGAAACAATAGAGTTCTAATGCTTCTTAAATCGTCATATCGCATCTCATATCTACGTTTCCTGATAAGATATAATGTTCACTGTGCAGTGTTATGTATACCTCGCATACACTTAAAATGAATGTAAATGCCACACTTCCTTCCAAGGAAATAGCGTTTGCAGATGTCTAGGTATCGAAGCAATAGACATCTAATGCTCCATAAATCGCCATATTGCATCTCATTTCTATGTTTCATGATAAGATATAATATTCATTGCGAATTGTCACGTATACATCGCATAAACTTCAAATGAATGTAAATGCGACACTTCCTTGCTATTAAATAACGTTTGCAGATACCTACGTATCGTTGCAATAGAGCTCTAATGCTTTATAAATCGCGATATCGCATCTCATTCCTATGTTTCATGATAAGATATAATATCCATCGCCAAATGTCACCTATACCTCGCATACACTTCAAGTGAATGTAAATGCGAAACTTCCTTGCTAAGAAAGAGCGTCTGCAGATGTCTACGTATTGTAGCAACAGAGTTCTAATGCTTCTTAAAACGCGAAATCGCATATCATTTCTATGTTTCATGGCAAGATATAATATTCACTGAGGAGGGTTATGTATATCTCGTCAACACTGAAAAAGAATGTAAATGCGACACTTCCGTGATAAGAAATAGCTTTTCCAGATGTGAACGTGTCGAAGCATTAGAGGTCTATTGCTTCTTAAAACAAGATATCGCATGTCATTTCTATGTTTCATGATAAGGTATAATATTCATTGCGAAGAGTCATGTATACCTCGTATTCAATTCAAAAGAATGTAAATGCGACACTTCCTAGCTAGGAAATAGCGTCTGCAGATGACTACGTATCGTATCAATAGTGTATAGAGGTTCTCAAAACGCGATATCGATTCTCATTTCTATGTTTCATGATAAGATATAATATTCATTTCGAAGTGTTATGTATACCTTGTCTACACTTCAAAAGAATGTAAATGAGACGCTCCCTTGCTAGGAAGTAGCGTTTCCAGATGTCTACGTATCGAAGCAATAGAGTTCTAATGCTTCTTAAAACGCGATATCGTATCTCATTTCTACGTTTCATGATAAGATATAATATTCATTGCTAAATGTCATGTATACCTCGTATTCACTTCAAAAGAAAGTAAATGCGCCACTTCCTTGCTAGGAAATAGGGTTTGCAGATGTCTACGTATCGTAGCAATAGAAATCTAATGCTTGTTAAAAGGAGATATCGCATCTCATTTCCATGTTTCATGATAAGATCTAATATTCATAGAGAAGTGTTATGTATTCCTCGTCTACACTTCAAATAGTTGTAAATGCGAAACTTCCTTGCTAGGAAATAGCGTTGCATGATGTCTACTTATTTAAGCAATAGAGTTCTGATGCTTCTTATAACGCGATATCGCATCTCATTTCTATGTTTCACGATAAGGAATAATATTCATTGCGGATTGCCATGTATATGTCGTATACACTTAAAATGAATGTAAATGCGACACTTCCTTTCTAGGAAATAGCGTTTCCAGATGTCTACGTATCGTAGCAGTAGAGTCCTAATGTTACCTGAAACGCGATTTCGCATCTCATTTCTATGTTTCATGCTTAGATATAATATTCATTGCGAAATGTCATGTATACCTCGCATACACTTCAATTGGATGTAAATTGCGATACTTCCTTGCTAGGAAATAGCATTTGCAGATGTCTAAGTATCGGAGCAATAGAGTTCTAATGCTTCTTAGAACGCGATATCGCATCTCATTTCTATGTCTCATGATAAGATATAGCATTCATTGCGGAGTGTCATATATATCGCGCAATCTCTTCAAACGAATGTAAATGCGACACTTCCCTTCTAGGAAGTAGCGTTTGCAGATGTCTACGTATCGAAGCAATAGGGTTCTAATGCTTCTTAAATCGCGATATCGCATCTCACTTCTATGTTTCGTGATAAGATATAATATTCATTGCTAAGTGTCATGTATACCTCGTATTCACTTCAAAAGAAAGTAAATGCGCCACTTCCTTGCTAGGAAATAGGGTTTGCAGATGTCTACGTATCGTAGCAATAGAGATCTAATGCTTGTTAAAAGGAGATATCGCATCTCATTTCCATGTTTCATGATAAGATCTAATATTCATAGAGAAGTGTTATGTATTCCTCGTCTACACTTCAAATAGTTGTAAATGCGAAACTTCCTTGCTAGGAAATAGCGTTGGATGATGTCTACTTATTTAAGCAATAGAGTTCTGATACTTCTTATAACGCGATATCGCATCTCATTTCTATGGTTCACGATAAGGAATAATATTCATTGCGGATTGCCATGTATATGTCGTATACACTTAAAATGAATGTCAATGCGACATTTCCTTTCTAGGAAATAGCGTTTCCAGATGTCTACGTATCGTAGCAGTAGAGTTCTAATGTTACCCGAACGCGATATCGCATCTCATTTCTATGTTTCATGCTTAGGTATAATATTCATTGCGAAATGTCATGTACATCTCGCATACACTTCAATTGGATGTAAATTGCGATACTTCCTTGCTAGGAAATAGCGTTTGCAGATGTCTACGTATCGAAGCAATAGAGCTCTAATGCTTCTCAAAACGCGATATCGCATCTCATTTCTGCGTTTCATGATAAGATATAATATTCATTGCGAAGTGTCATGTATACCTCGTATTCGTTTCAAAAGAATGTAAGTGCGACACTTCCTTGCTAGGAAATAGCGTTTGCAGATGTCTAGGTATCGTGGCATTAGAGTTCTAATGCTTCTCAAAGCGCGATATCGCTACTCATTACTATGTTTCATAATAAGATATAATATTCATTGTGCAGTGTTATGTATATCTCGTCTATACTTCAAATGAATGTAAATGCGACACATCCTTGCTAGGAATAGCGTTTGCAGATGTCTACGTATCGTGGCATTAAAGTTCTAATGCTTCTCAAACGCGATATCGCTACTCATTACTATGTTTCATGATAATATATAATATTCATTGTGGAGTGTTATGTATACCTCGTATTCACTTCAAAAGAATGTAAATGCGACACTTCCTTGATAGGAAATAGCGTTTGCAGATGTCTACGTATAGAAGCAATAGATTTCCAAAGCTTGCTAATTCGCGATATCGCATCTCATATCTACGTTTCATGATAATATATAATATTCATTGTGGAGTGTTATGTATACCTCGTATTCACTTCAAAGAATGTACATGCGACACTTCCTTGCTAGGAAAAAGAGTTTGCAGATGTCTACGTATAGAAGCAATAGATTTCCAAAGCTTGCTAATTCGCGATATCGCATCTCATATCTATGTTTCATGATAATATACAATATTCATTGCGAAGTGTCATGTATACCTCGCATACACTTCAATGAATGTGAATAGCGACCGTTCCTTGCTAGAAAATAGTGTTTGCAGATATCTACGTATCGAAGCAGTAGAGTTCTAATGCTTCTTAAATCGTCATGTCGCATCTCATACATACGTTTCCTGATAAGATATAATCTTCATTGCGAAGTGTCATGTATACCTCGTATTCACTTCAAATGAATGTAAATGCGACACTTCCATGCTAGGAAATAGCGTTTGCAGATGTCTACGTATCGTAGCAATAGAGTTCTAATGCTTCTTAAAACGCGATATCGCATCTCACTTCTATGTTTCATGATAAGATATAATATTCATTGCGAAGTGTCATGTATACCTCGTATTCACTTCAAAAGAAAGTAAATGTGACACTTCCTTGCTAGGAAATACCATTTGCAGATGTCTACGTATCGAAGCAATAGAGCTCTAATGCTTCCTAAAACGCGATATCGCATCTCACTACTATGTTTCATGATAAGATATAATATTCATTGCGAACTGCCATGTATACCTCGTATTCACTTCAAATGAATGTAAATGCGACACTTCCATGCTAGGAAATAGCGTTTGCAGATGTCTACGTATCGTAGCAACAGAGTTCTAATGCTTCTTAAATCGCCATATTACATCTCATATCCATGTTTCACGATGAGATATAATATTCATTGCGGAAGTGCCATGTATACTTCGTATTCACTTCAAATGAATGTAAAAGCGACACTTCCATGCTAGGAAATATCGTTTGGCAGATGTCTACGTATCGTAGCAACAGAGTACTAATGCTTCTTAAACGAGATGTCGCATTTCATTTCTATGTTTCGTGATAAGATATAATATTCATTGTGGAGTGTTATGTATACCTCGTATTCACTTGAAAAGAATGTAAATGCGACACTTCCCTGCTAGGAATTATTGTTTGCAGATGTCTACGAATCGTAGCAATAGAGTTCTAATGCTTCTTAAAACGCGATATCGCATCTCACTACTATGTTTCATGATAAGATATAATATTCATTGCGAAGTGTTATGTATAGCCTCGTATTATCTTCAAAAGAATGTAAATGCTGCATTTCCATGCTAGGAAATAGCGTTTGCAGATGTCTACGTATCGTAGCAATAGAGTTCTAATGCTTCTTAAAATGAGAAGTCGTATTTCATTTCTACGTTTCGTGATAAGATACAATATCATTGTGGAGTGTTATGTATACCTCGCATTCACTTCAAAAGAATGTAAATGCGACACTTCCTTGCTAGGAAATATCGTTTGCAGATGTCTACGTATCGTAGCAATAGAGTTCTAATGCTTCCTAAAACGCGATATCGCATCTCACTTCTATGTTTCATGATAAGATATAATATTCATTGCGAAGTGTCATGTATACCTCGTATTCACTTCATAAGAATGTACATGCGACACTTACATGCTAGGAAATAGCGTTTGCAGATGTCTACGTATCGTAGCAATAGAGTTCTAATGCTTCTTAAAACGAGATGTCGCATTTCATTCCTATGTTTCGTGATAAGATACAGTATCATTGTGGAGTGTTATGTATAGCTCGTATTCACCTCAAAAGAATGTAAATGCGGCACTTCCATGCTAGGAAATAGCGTTTGCAGGATGTCTACGTATCGTAGCAATAGAGTTCTAATGCTTCTTAAAATGAGAAGTCGTATTTCATTTCTATGATTCGTGATAAGATACAATATTCATTGTGGAGTGTTATGTATACCTCGCATTCACTTCAAAAGAATGTAAATGCGACACTTCCTTGCTAGAAATATTGTTTGCAGATGTCTACGTATCGTAGCAATAGAGTTCTAATGCTTCTTAAAACGCGATATCGCATCTCACTTCTATGTTTCATGATAAGATATAATATTCATTGCGAAGTTGTCATGTATACCTCGTATTCACTTCATAAGAATGTAAATGCTACACTTACATGCTAGGAAATAGCGTTTGCAGATGTCTACGTATCGTAACAATAGAGTTCCAATGCTTCTTAAAACGAGATGTCGCATTTCATTTCCTATGTTTCGTGACAAGATACAATATTCATTGTGGAGTGTCATGTATACCTCGTATTCACTTGAAAAGAATGTAAATGCGACACTTCCCTGCTAGGAAATATTGTTTGCAGATGTCTACGAGTCGTAGCAATAGAGTTCTAATGCTTCTTAAAACGCGATATCGCATCTCACTACTATGTTTCATGATAAGATATAATATTCATTGCGAAGTGTTATGTATACCTCGTATTATCTTCAAAAGAATGTAAATGCGGCATTTCCATGCTAGGGAAATAGCGTTTGCAGATGTCTACGTATCGTAGCAATAGAGTTCTAAATGCTTCTTAAAATGAGAAGTCGTATTTCATTTCCATGTTTCGTGATAAGATACAATATTCATTGTGGAGTGTTATGTATACCTCGCATTCACATCAAAAGAATGTAAATGCGGACACTTCCTTGCTAGGAAATATCGTTTGCAGATGTCTACGTATCGTAGCAATAGAGTTCTAATGCTTCCTAAAACGCGATATCGCATCTCACTTCTATGTTTCATGATAAGATATAATATTCATTATGGAGTGTTATGTATACCTCGTATTCACTTCAAAAGAATGTAAATGGCGACACTTCCATGCTAGGAAATAGCCTTTGCAGATGTCTACGTGTCGTAGCAATAGAGTTCTAATGCTTCTTAAAACGCGATATCGCATCTCATTTCTATTTTTCATGATAAGATATAAATTCATTGCGAAGTGTCATGTATTCTCGTCTACACGTCAAAAGAATGTAAATGCAACACTTCCTTGCTAGGGAATAGCGTTTCCAGATGTCTACGTATCGAAGCAATAGTGTTATAGTGGGTAGGGGTAGAGTCCTTCTCACACCCGAGAAACTATCCTGTTTGTCTCCATGGACTATGGCAGCGGTCTAGTGTCTCTTCTTGCTCACTTCCCGACTCCTCACCGTCGAGCCTGTCACGCTAACCTCGGCGCACAGCCCTTCCGCGAACCCGCGGTCTTATTATCCGCCGAAGACGCTTCTTATTGGTCGCTTCTTCCATCAGCTCGCCAGTCTAATCCGTAGAACGGAGAGAGAGAAACGAACGGGAGGGGGGGGGGGGGGGGGGGGGGGGGGGGGGGGGAGGGAGGTTCTACCATCGTGTATTTCACGCTCCTCGCAGATACAGCAATCGCGATGGTCTGTGTCCGCGCTTCTCGCATGGGTGGTGATCTGCGAGCTAGTCTAAACCGAAGCAGGGGGGGGAGGGGGGGGTGAGCGAGCCTTGTGACTTCACCACGTCACAGTACATACAAATTTGCGATTAAGCAGCTATGTGTTCAAATTCAATTCGAATAATGCACTCAAAAGCATCCAGATAACAAAACGGCAAGATGGTAGCGACACCATGCCGGCACTATATTGCCACTTCCGAGGAGTGTCTACTGATTCGTAGTCATCTGTGACCGGATTCGTTGACTAAAATGCCAGAACGTGTTACCAGCACGTTCTAGACAAGCGAATCGCGCAGAACCAGCACCATGGTGACACGCGTATCATAGCTCCATTCATGAATATCCTCAGCAATGACGCAGGATCACATTTGGCAATGGCGAACCTGTGCTTTCATACAAATTAGAACCGTTAGATGTCAGTAGATGTTCAGCATATGAGTATTGATAGACATTTTGATGGTCGTTTTCCTATGTTTATAGTTATTGAGCGAGTCGTATATATTTCTTTCAATCCATCATAGACTAAAAATATTAATTATAAAAAAAATATTACTTATAAAATAAAAATTCATGCTGTTGCGTCCCTAACTTCGCCTTGTGTAATTTTTGAAATAACATGCTGTCATCGTATTTAATGTAACCCTCAATTGCATGAATTTGTAACAATAAATTGAAGAAAATATATATAAAATAAGTGTATATATTTTTATGACAAAGTAATTATCGACTTTATGGAAAAAATCGCCTTATCGTGCTAGTTTATAGAAAATAATAAAATCGAATTCTTATATCTTTGTTTTGTGCCAGTGTATCTATATTGGAATCAAAATAAATAAATTGCACAGTTTAGTCATTTTTCATATTTGCTTATAATTTTTATGGAAACAGCTTCCCCATTAGTAAATGTCAGCCTACGCCACAACCACGCGTGTAGCTATGGTGAGCTGATAGTGTCATTGGCACGGCCGTGTAGCCCGTATGCTATATCTCGGTGCTTTAATAGTGTCGTGATACGAATGCCGCCCCAGTACTAACAGTATGCCATTTCGAAAGCTGAGTAGGAGCACTTTGTTAGCACAGTTCTGTCACGGAATTCGTTCCATCCGTTGTCAATCGCTGGCTGTTTGGGATATTGTAGTGCATGAGGCAGACTTGTTCCTTATCATCGTCAAGGAGATGGATTTTCACTCCCCCCTTTTTGAATTTTTTAAATTATTGTTTGGAATTTTTGCCCTTTCTGTATCTCTATGACCGCATTGTGGATTCAACTTATGTACGATCTTTTTGGTCTTCATCTTTTGTTACATGTAATATTATATATGTGATGCACGTTTGTTATGTAATGCTCCGATTTGTAAGCCTCAGATACTTTTATTCTTTGGTAAAGCAACTTATTCGATTAATATATATTTATTAGACATAGATATAAACAATTAGGAAAATGTTATTAAAACGCTATTAAATATGTTGTTGCAATTATATATTTAAGGTCTGAAGATGTAGATGCAATTAATGTCCGATATTTTCCGTGATCCAATCGACGTATCAAGTGAGGCTATGAAATATAAAAATCTTTTACTATTCTTCGACCCCTTTACATGTTACATGAATGATAAGTTCTGCAAGACAAGAAGCCTAAATTAGTGAGATATCTAGGAACATAAGTAATTTGTAAGTAACACATCTTTTCTCTTTGAAATATTTGCCTTTGCATAGAATAGAACGTATAGATATAATTGCCTGTTTTGTACCCATTTCGGTCCAATTCTATTATAGCCTTTGAGCAGAAGTAATATTGATTATACTTGATTTTTGCAATAGTTCCTTAATTAACAGATTTTATTAACCTAGAATCATGATTTGACGGATGTATCAATCTACTTTGTAGCTCCATCAGTTTCTTTTTCTGCTCGCTACTTTCCATTTTCAGTTCCGTATTCTTATCCTTTGTCACCATCATATATGTTGCGCAAAATTACAATAACTTTTTGTCCACAAATTTTGCGGATATTTCAATTAAATTTCCTTTGATTAAATAAACGGAAATTAAAAAACAGTGGCACGTACCATTTCTTGGAAGCGATGTATCGTAATTTGCATCTGACTGTTTTGAAAGGCACGCACTTTACTTAACGTTTGCAATGATTCGGTTAGCGAAGTAAAATAATATTCTACTTTCGAAATTGTTGGCTCTTGTAATTCTAAGGCAAATATATTCGTCTGTCGACATCGTGAACATTGTTTTTTGGCAAAATTCCAGAAAAACAAATATACTATAAGTAAAATAATAAACATCATAATATTAAATTTAACTCTGTTCATCGTTGCCTTGTTGGACACATCCATAACAATATACAGGCTGGGGCAGTAATAATTAGCACCTCAGATATCCACGAAACTATAAGTTTCATAGAAGTTTTTGCCAATATAAAATTGCATAGTACAAAGGGGCCATCCGTTGATGAAAATAGTTTTTTTGTAAGTGGAGTTATGTTGGACATATGAAGGTTACCTTCATTTTTTAAAATGAATTGGTATGTCCATTCTTCCGTAATACGATAGAGCATTTTAAAGCAAGTTTAACGATCTGTAACATGAAGGCATTGAAGGTTACAAAAAGTAAAGAAAGGCGATAATACTCACGGTTTTGATAGTAAATGAAACATACGTATTGTAAACAGTGGTGGAAGGCGTAATACTTACCGTTTACTTCACTGTGAATAAACACTTTTCGAAGGGCATTTCAATAGTTTGCAGCATAAGTTAAACATGATAAGATTAGTATTGAAAAATCGGTTCGAATACGTTTGGTTAGGCTGTTCTTTGTGTCGTTCATTTTATAAGTACTGAGCTGCGGATTCCTGAGGACAGCTCACAAAATTGTTGAACTATGGAAGATTATCATTGTGAATTTGAATCAAAAGGTAACTAAATTCCATTAGATTGTAAACAGATCTCAATGTTTCATTTTAGATAGTAAGATTAAATACTCTTTACAAAACTATAAGAATGGATACATACCTTTCTGTTATTATTACTTCATAAAGAATTATAATTGCAATTATATAGTTCATTACGATAAAAAATATTTCTCAGAAAATTCTAAATATTAAATAAAAGAATCAAGTAAAACATTTTTAATAATTACGAATATGAAAAATACTTGAACATTCCAATAGAAAGATGTCTAAACAGGAGCTAGAAAAGTCAAACATTCAATTTCAATTCCAGAATTCATCTATAAGAGGTAAAATGTTTCGAAAGCTTTAATTACAGTCTTTAATGCAAGCAGTTGGGCAGTATTTCAATTTTTAAGAAAATTGATGAAAGTCAACCATTTTGAAGTGGTCAGAATCTTTGTCGTTTGAGCAATAAGTGAATAACAAATAACTGCATAAAACTGCTTAAAAACTTATGGATTAAATCCTATGCAGACTCGTTTATGAGCGAGTTACTAAATAATAATCCACACTAAGTAATCATTTTAAAACTTAAACGATTACATCTCGCGAACTTTCAAAGATATCAGAAGCGTGAAAAGTATGTGGTTTATCAAAAACTCTTCTAAAAGAACGGACGAAGCCAATAGAAATCTTTGTTGAAGTAAGCAAGTTCTAAAGTTCTAAGCAACGCGATGGCCCTTATCTGCCTATGTTTCATAGCAAGTAAGTTCTGAATTTCTATGAAATCCGATGGAATTTCTCACTACTAACGTTTCAAAGTAAGTTCTCAAATTCTCAGTTCTACGTTTAAAACTATGTGTGTTCTATATATCTATGTAAAGTGATGGTTCCTATTAGTTGTGACGGAAACCTATATATAGTAAGTCAGGGAAGCTCGAAGGGGTTAATTATCTAAATGCTTTAAGATGTAAAACGTACTTTAATGTAAAGCGATCTATCGTTCCAAGGTATCCGCTCACGTACAACTTTTCTTGGGCGCCAGCTGTTCAGAAAGTAGCAAAGGGATAGACTACACGACCCCGGGAACCCTGTGGCGGAACAACCCTTGAAACTTCGAAATGGTCCTCCTCTCGACTACGCCTAGCCAAGTACACACACTCAGGTCGCGAGATACTGAAGTCACGGCATGTTTATTTATGGTCTCGACGTGGGTCTAACTAAGAAGGGCTATGGGAAACTACGCAACACGCCGCAAATTACCGGGTATCATAACTCGCTTCACGATATAAGATACAATATACAATATGCGACACAAGAAATGGGACGCTTTAGCGAATAAGCTCTCACGTTCTCTTCTTCAGGTTCCTTGAATTCGTTGGTGGTCCTCGGGTCTCCTGCATCCTCCTCGGGGCTCCTTGGTGGAGTGGGCTGTAGGCTTCGGTATTGTTCGAGTCCATCGATCAGTGGATTTCGGCGATTTCCTCTTCTCGCCCCTTTGGGGGTCCCTGAGGGGATCCTCCTGATCATTTAAATTGCGTAGCGCCTCGCGCGCCGCGCTCCTGTCACGTAAAATTGGGAGAAATGACTTAGAATAAAACGAGAGTGAATAACTGTTCACTCGACTCTTTATTTAACACAAGATGTAAACTTTTATATTACCGTTTGTAGGGCAGAGTTTCAGGATGTACGCCGATGATAACTTTAAGACTACTGACCTAGACAATCCCTAGGACTTTTATATGTTATGTTTTTCTGGAGTAGGGCTAGGACCTTAACCCTGCTCTTTGGAATTAGGGTATGATAATATAAACGGGATGCGTCAGGCGGGTGACACTTGTTTGTTTCCTCTAGCGAGATTATGGGCGTGTTGGTATAGGCTATTTGAGAATGCGTTTGTCATTACACTCCCATGGCCCACCTGCAGGGCCGCTGGACTTTTGACTTCTCTTTAGGGGATTAAGGATGGTTGAGGACCTTCTCATATCCCAGAGCATTATAAAGCACAAAAGCAGATAAGCATAATGCGATGCATAGAGCTTTACAACCTTCTAACTTACTTTGAACTGTTTATATGAAATGCAATATTGAGGTGCATGAAGCATGACAAATTAAATGCTTCGGCACCTGGAAACCTAGAAACGCTATCCCCGGGCAAGAAATTGTAGGGTTTACACTCAATTCATGTGCAGAAGCAGATAAACATAATGCGATGAAATGAACACTACATCTTATGATGAAATATAGAAGTAAGATGCGCAGCCGCGTTTTACGAAGCATTAGAACTCTATTGCTTCTAAACCTTCAGATATAGAAACGATATTCCGTAGCAAGGGAGTGATGCATTTACATTCATTTGAAGTGTAGAGGAGATATACATAACGCGATGCATTGAAATTACATCTTATCATGTGACATAGAACTGAGATGCTATATTGCGTTTTAAGAAGCATTAGAACTCTATTGCTACGATAGGTAGACATCTGCAAACGCTATTTCCTAGCAAGGAATTGTCGCATTTACATTCATTTGAAGTGTAGACGAGGAATACATGATACTTCGCAAATCATATTATATCTTACCATGAAACATAGAAATAAGATGCGATATCGCGTTTTAAGAATCATAAGAACTCTATTACTACGATACGTAGACATCTGCAAACGCTATTTCCTTGCAAGGAAGTGTCGCATTTACATTCATTTGAATCGTAGACGAGGAATGCATAACACTTCGCAATGAATATTACATCTTACCATGAAACATAGAAATGAGATGCGATATCGCGCTTTAAGAAGCATTAGAAATCTATTGCTACGATACGTAGACATCTGCAAACGCTATTTCCTAGCGAGGAAGTGTTGCATTCACATTCATTTGAATCGTAGACGAGGAATGCATAGCACTTCGCAATGAATATTATATCTTATCATGAAACATAGATATGAGATGCAATATCTCGTTTTAAGAAGCATTTGAACTCGATTGCTTCGATACGTAGACATCTGCAAACGCTATTTCCTTGCAAGGAAGTGTCGCATTTACATTCTTTTGAAGTGAATGCGAGGTATATATAACACTCTACAATGAATATTGTATCTTATCGCGAAACATAGAAATGAAATGCGACATATCGTTTTAAGTAGCATTAAAACTCTACTCCTACGATACGTAGACATCTGCAAACTCTATTTCCTAGCATGGAAGTGCCGCATTTACATTCTTTTGAAGATAATACGAGGTATTCATAACACTTCGCAATGAATATTATATCTTATCATGAAACATAGAAGTGAGATGCGATATCGCGATTTAAGAAGCATTAGAACACTATAGCTACGATACGTAGACATCTGCAAACAATACTTCCTAGCAAGGAAGTGTCGCATTTACATTCTTTTGAAGTGAATGCGAGGTATACATAACACTCTACAATGAATATTGTACCTTATCACGAAACATAGAAATGAAATACGACTTCTCATTTTAAGTAGCATTAAAACTCTATTGCTACGATACGTAGACATCTGCAAACGCTATTTCCTAGCATGGAAGTGCCGCATTTACTTTCTTGTGAAGATAACACGAGGTATATTTAACACTTCGCAATGAAAATTATATCTTATCATGAGACATAGAAGTGAGATGCGATATCGCGTTTTAAGAAGCATTAGAACTCTATTTCTACGATACGTAGACATCTGGAAAAGCTATTCCCTAGCATGGAAGTGTCGTATTTACATTGTTTTGAAGTGAATACGAGATATACATGACACTTCGCAATGAATATTATATCTTATCATGAAATGTAGGAATGAGTTGCGATATCGCGTTTTGAGAAGCATTAGATCTCTATTGCTACGATACGGTGACACCTGCAATCGCAATTTCCAAGCAAGGAAGTTTCGCATTTCATTCTTTTGAAGTGAATACGAGGTATACATAACATTACACAATGAATATTATATCTTATTATGAAACATAGAAGTGACATACGACATCTCGTTTTAAGAATCATTAGTACTCTATTGCTGTGATACGCAGACATCTGCAACCAATATTTCCTAGTATGTGAGTGTCGCATTTACATTCTTTTGAAGTGAGTACGAGGTATACATAACACTCGACACTGAATATTACATATTATTACGAAACATAGAAATGAAATGCGACATCTCGTTTTAAGAAGAATTAGAACATTATTGCTAATATACGTAGACATCTGCAAACGCTATTTCCTAGCATGTAAATGTCGCATTTACATTCTTTTGAAGTGAATACGAGGTATACATGACACTTCGCAATGAATATTATATCTTATCATGAAACATAGGAATGAGTTGCGATATGGCGTTTTGAAAAGAATTAGAACTCTATTGCTACGATACGTAGACATCTGCAAACGCTATTTCCTAGCATGGAAGTTTCGCGTTTACATTCTTTTGAAGTGAATACGAGATATACATGACACTTCGCAATGAATATTATATCTTATCATGATACATAGGAATGAGTTGCGATATCGCGTTTTGAGTAGCATTAGAGCTCTATTGCTACGATACTTAGACATCTGCAAACCATATTTCCTAGCAAGAAAGTGTCGCATTTACATTCTTTTGAAGTGAATACGAGGTATACATAACATTACGCAATGAATATTATACCTTATCACGAAACATAGAAATCAGATGCGATATCGTGATTTAAGAAGCACTAGAACTCCATTGCTACGAAACAAAGACATCTGTAAACAATATTTCCTAGCAAGGAAGTGTCGCACTTACATCCTTTTGAAGTGAATACGAGGTATACATAACACTCTACACTGAATATTACATCTTATTACGAAACATAGAAATGAAATGCGACATCTCGTTTTAAGAAGAATTAGAACTTTATTGCTAATATACGTACACATCTGCAAACGCTATTTCCTAGCACGGAAGTGTGGCACTTACATCGTTTTGAAGTGAATACGAGGTATACATAACACTCCACAATTAATATTATATCTGATTACGAAACATAGAAATGAAATGCGACATCTCGTTTTAAGAAGAATTAGAACTGTATTGCTAATATTCGTAGACATCTGCAAACGTTACTTCCTAGCAAGGAAGTGTCGCCTTTACATACTTTTGAAGTGAATACGAGATATACATGACACTTCGCAATGAGTATTGTATCTTATCATGAAACACAGGAATGAGATGCGGTATCGCGTTTTGAGAAGCATTAGAACTCTATTGCTACGATACGTAGACATCTGCAAACGCTATTTCCTAGCATGGAAGTTTCGCGTTTACATTCTTTTGAAGTGAATACGAGATATACATGACACTTCGCAATGAGTATTATATCTTATCATGAAACATAGGAATGAGATGCGATGTCGTGTTTTGAGAAGCATTAGATCTCTATTGCTACGATACGTAGACATCTGCAAACAATATTTCCTAGCAAGAAAGTCGCATTTACATTCTTTTGAAGTGAATACGAGGTATACATGACACTTCGCAATGAATATTATACCTTATCACGAAAAATAGAAATCAGATGCGATATCGTGATTTAAGAAGCACTAGAACTCCATTGCTACGATACGCACACATCTGCAAACGCTATTTCCTAGCATGGAAGTGTCGCATTTACATTCTTGTGATGTGAGTTCGAGGTACACATGACACTTCGCAATGAATATTATATCTTATCATGAAACATAGAAGTGAGATGCGGTATCGCGTTTTAAGAAGCATTAGAACTCTATCGCTACGATAAGTAGACATCTGCAAACGCTATTTCCTAGCGTGGAAGTTTCGCATTTACATTCTTTTGAAGTGAATACGAGATATACATGACACTTCGCAATGAATATTATATCTTATCATGAAATGTAGGAATGAGATGCGATATCGCGTTTTGAAAAGAATTAGAACTCAATTGCTACGATACGTAGACACCTGCAAACGCTACTTCCTAGCACGGAAGTGTCGCATTTACATTCTTTTGAAGTGAATACGAGATATACATGACACTTCGCAATGAGTATTTTCTCTTATCATGAAACATAGGAATGAAATGCGATTTCGCGTTTTGAGAAGTATTAGAACACCATTGCTTCGATACGTAGACATCTGCAAGCGCTACTTCCTAGCTGGGAAAGTGCCGCTTTTACATTCTTCTGGAATGAATACGAGATATACATGACACTTCGCAATGAATATTATATCTTATCATGATACATAGAAGTGAGATGCGATATCGCGATTTAAGAAGCATTAGAACTATATTGCTAGGATACGTAGACATCTGCAAACGCTATACCCTAGCATGGAAGTGTCGCATTTACATTCTTTTGAAGTGAATACGAGATATACATGACACTCCGCAATGAGTATTATATTTTATAATGAAACATAGGAATGAGATGCGATATCGCGTTTTGAGAAGCATTAGAACCCTATTGCTAATATACGTAGACATCTGCAAACGTTATTTCCTAGCAAGAAAGTGTCGCATTTACATTCTTTTGAAGTGAATACGAGGTATACATAACATTCCACAATGAATATTATATTTTATTACGAAACATAGAAATGAAATACTACATCTCGTTTTAAGAAACATTAGAACTCTATCGCTACGATACGTAGACATCTGCAAACGCTATTTCCTAGCATGGAAGTTTCGCCTTTACGTTCTTTTGAAGTGAATACGAGGTATAAATGACGCTTCGCAATGAATATTATATCTTATCATGAAACATAGAAATGAAATGCGACATCTCGTTTTAAGTAACATTAGAACTCTATTGCTACGATACGTAGACATCTGCAAACGCTACTTCCTAGCATGGAAGTGTTGCATTTACATTCTTTGGATGTGAATACGAGATATACATGACACTTCGCAATGAATATTATATCTTATCATGAAACATAGGAATGAGGTGCTATATCGAGTTTTGAGAAGCATTAGAACTTTATAGCTAATATACGTAGACATCTGCAAACTCTATGTCCTAGCAAGGAAATGTCGCACTCACATTCCATTGAAGTGAAGACGAGGTATACATAACATTACAGAATGAATATTATATCTTATTACGTAACATAGAAATGAAATGCGACTTCTCATTTTAAGAAGCATCAAAACTATTGCTACGATATGTAGACATCTGCAAACGTTATTTCCTAGCATGGAAGTGCCGCATTTACATTCTTTTGAAGTGAATACGAGGTATACATGACACTTCGCAATGAATATTATATCTTATCATGAAACTTAGAAGTGAGATGCGATATCGCGTTTTAAGAAGCATTAGATCTCTATTGCTACGGTACGTAGACATCTGCAAACGCTATTTCCTAGCATGCAAGTGTCGCATTTACATTCTTTTGAAGTGAATACGAGGTATACATGACACTTCGCAATGAATATTATATCTTATCTCGAAACATAGAAGTGAGATGCGATATCGCGATTTAAGGAGCACTAGAGCTCTATTGCTACGATGCGTAGACATCTGCAAATGTTATTTCCTAGCAAGGAAGTGTCGCATTTACATTCTTTTGAAGTGAATACGAGGTATACATAACACTCCACAATGAACATTATATCTTATCACGAAACATAGAAATGAAATGCGACATCTCGTTTTAAGTAGCATTAGAACTCTATTGCAAAGATACGTAGACATCTGCAAACGTTATTTCCTAGCATGGAAATGTCGCACATACATTCCATTAAAGTGAATACGAGGTATACATAACATTACACAATGAAAATTATATCTTATTACGAAACATAGAAATGACATACGACATCTCGTTTTAAGAAGCATTAGTACTCTATTGCTGTGATACGCAGACATCTGCAAACAATATTTCCTAGCATGTGAGTGTCGCATTTACATTCTTTTGAAGTGAGTACGAGGTATACATAACACTCCACACTGAATATTACATCTTATTACGAAACATAGAAATGAAATGCGACATCTCGTTTTAAGAAGAATTAGAACTTTATTGCTAATATACGTAGACATCTGCAAACGCTATTTCCTAGCACGGAAGTGTGGCACTTACACCGTTTTGAAGTGAATACGAGGTATACATAACACTCCACAATTAATATTATATCTGATTACGAAACATAGAAATGAAATGCGACATCTCGTTTTAAGAAGAATTAGAACTTTATTGCTAATATTCGTAGACATCTGCAAACGTTACTTCCTAGCAAGGAAGTGTCGCATTTACATACTTTTGAAGTGAATACGAGATATACATGACACTTCGCAATGAGTATTGCATCTTATCATGAAACACAGGAATGAGATGCGATATCGCGTTTTGAGAAGCATTAGAGCTCTATTGCTACGATACGTAGACATCTGCAAACGCTATTTCCTAGCATGGAAGTTTCGCGTTTACATTCTTTTGAAGTGAATACGAGATATACATGACACTTCGCAATGAGTATTATATCTTACCATGAAACATAGGAATGAGATGCGATATCGTGTTTTGAGAAGCATTAGATCTCTATTGCTACGATACGTAGACATCTGCAAACAATATTTCCTAGCAAGAAAGTCACATTTACTTTCTTTTGAAGTGAATACGAGGTATACATGACACTTCGCAATGAATATTATACCTTATCACGAAAAATAGAAATCAGATGCGATATCGTGATTTAAGAAGCATAAGAACTCTATTGCCACGTTACGTAGACATCTGCAAACGCTATTTCCTAGGATGGAAATGCCGCATTTACATTCTTTTAAAGTTAATACGAGGTGTACATGACACTTCGCAATGAATATTATATCTTATTTCGAAACATAGATGTGAGATGCGATATCGCGATTTAAGAAGCACTAGAATTCTATTGCTACGATGCGTAGACATCTGCAAATGTTATTTCCTAGCAAGGAAGTGTCGCATTTACATTCTTTTGATGTGAATACGAGGTATACATAACACTCCACAATGAATATTTTATCTTATCACGAAAGATAGAAATGAAATGCGACATCTCGTTTTAAGTAGCATTAGAACTCTATTGCTACGATACGTAGATATCTGCAAACCTTATTTCCTAGCAAGGAAGTGTCGCATTTACATTCGTTTGAGGTGAATACGAGGTATCACGTCCGGTGAAACTATTTTCCGCTGCTCCGGAGGCTTTACGACACGAGCCTATTTTTCTGTAATTCGGTTCGCGGGATCGCGTTAAGACCGGGTCCGTCAATTTCGGCTGACGCGACACTAGCGAAATCGCTCGCGATAATAAGGGAATGACCCTATCTTTCGATGACTTCTCTCTCGATTTGTACGTAGAAACGGCGTGGAGGATCGTTCGCTGCGATCGTAGCGGATTTCGTTCTGTTGGCTGCTACGGAAATCTCGATCAGTCGCCAGTGAAGAGGAGGACGGCGGTCGGAATTCAGCGATGATGCTGAATGTGGCAGAATCGGCGTGATGCGTCGTGGTGTCTGGATCGGAAGCGTCGACGGTCGCTTCGGAAAGCGGCGTCTGGGCTGGTGCGAAGGCAGTTCGCTGGTATACGAGGACTCTCGGAATGCCCTCCACATATTCACGCACAAATGATCCTATGAAATTCTTCCTACTCGCACGTCGCGTTCTTCGCAAACCGGAAGCACGATTCATTCACCAGGTTTTTCTGTACTTTCGACTAAGATCTGAAGGGTAAGCGGTGGTCTCAACGTCACAAAGCCGATTTCTATACTCCTTCAATTTGATGAAGATCAACCCCAGTTGTATGGAAGAACCCGTGGAAGAATTCGTAGTTAAATGTAATGTTAAAAGTAGAACTAGTATTATAAACACTTGATAAAATTAATGGATGCGGAAATAGTAGACTTGCTAAAAGAACTTGTACTTGGATATAGTAATAGTAAAAATAAAATATATTCTAGGTTTAAAGTATATAATAACTGGAATTATTCTAAGTCTAAGACTAAGTTAGAATGGAAATAGAAATACGATGCCTGAACTCCACATTGAGGTGGCTAACGATCTAGAACTAGAGGTTTCGACTCCTCGGTAGGAGATCTCGAGTCAGAGTGTGTGCTCTGGAGACGCGTCTCTGACCTCCTCGGTTCGCGGGGCGCTACGGTCGCGGACGCTCGTGGTAGGGAGATCGCAGATCCGCGACTGGGGGACTCGCGTCTCGAGGCAGAGAGCGCGCGGTCCAGCGAGTGGGGACCCGCGGCTCGTGGTGGGGCTAGCGGCGCATGCCGCTGGCCGGACGCATCTTACTTAGTGTAACTTAGATCTAAGAATTCTCATATATGCGTCATGATATGGTATGTATGTCCTAGCTTAGAAGTAATATATAGGTTCTAGCAGATCCTGTTCCCGGAATTGGAAAAGACCCCATTCAGGTGATGGGCTGCGGCTACGTCTTCCTGCAGGACGGAACCCTCGGTGCGAGGGAGATAGGGCTGCCCGTCCTTGGTGCGGGCGAGACAGGTATACTCGGTGGTGCGAGTGAGACACTGGTGCCCGGTACGAGCGAGACAGGTATACTCGGCGGTGCGAGTGAGGCAGCAGAACTCGGTGTGAGTGAGCGCATGCAGGTATGCGCGAGCGAACACTTCCAGTTGCTGGTTCTGCAGGCGAGTTTGGCTGGTTGCATGCGTCCAGGGGTTGATGCTGGGGGTTGCGAGGAGGTTGATGGGTGGCAGGCGGTACGCCTGACGTCACAAAATGCGACACTTCCTTTCTAGGAAGTTACGTTCCCAGATATCTCTGTATCGAAGCTATAGAGTTCTAATTCTCCTTAAAGCTCGATATCGCACCTCATCTCTATGTCTCATGATAAGATATAATATCCATTGCGAGGTGTTATGTATTCCTCGTCTACACTTCAAATGAACGTAAATGCGACACTTCCTTTCTAGGAAATAGCCTCTCCAGATATCTACGTATCGTAGCAATAGAGTTCTAATGCTTCTTATAACGCGATATCGCATCTCATTTCTATGTTTCATGAAAAGATATAATATTCATTGCGAATTGTCGTGTATACCACGTATTCACATCAAAAGAATGTAAATGCGACACTACCGTGCTAGGAAATAGCGTCTCCAGATATCTACGAATCGTAGCAATAGAGTTCCAATGCTTCTTAAAACTCGATATCGCATCTGATTTCTATATTTCATGATAAGATATAATATCCATTGCGAAGTGTAACTTATTCCTCGTATTCACTTCAAATGAATGTAAATGCGACACTTCCTTCCTAGGAAATAGCGTTTGCAGATGTCTACGTATCGAAGTAATAGTATACTAATGCTTCTTAAAGCGCGATATTGCGTCTCATTTCAATGTTTCATGATAAGACACAATATTCATTGCGAAGTGTCACGTATACCTCGTATTCACATCTAAAGAATGTAAAAGCGACACTTGCTTGCTAGGAAATAGCGTGTCCAGATATCTACGTATCGTAGTAATAGTGTTCTAATGCTTCTTAAAACGCGAAATCCATCTCATTTCTATGTTTCGTGATAAGGGATAATATTCATTGTGGAGTGTTATGCATACCCCTTATTCACTTCAAAAGAATGTAAATGCGGCACTTCCTTGCTATTATATAGCGTTTGCATATGTCTACGTATCGTAGCAAGAGAGCTCTAATGCTTTTTAAATCCCGATATCGCATCTCATTTCTATGTTTCATGATAAGATGTGATATTCATGGCGAAGTGTCATGTATACCTCGTATTCACTTCAAAAGAATGTAAGTGCGACACTTTCTTGCTAGGAAATAGCGTTTGCACATGTCTACGTATCCAAGCAATAAAGTTCTAATGCCTCTTAAAACGCGATATCGCATCTCATTTCAATGTTTCATGATAAGATATAATATTCGGTGTGGACTGACATGTATACCTCGTATTCACGTCAAAAGAATGTAAATGCGACACTTCCTTCCTAGGAAGTACCTTTTGCAGATGTCTACGTATCGTAGCAATAGAGTTCTAATGCTTCTTATAACGCGGTATCGCATCTCACTTCTATGTTTCATGAAAAGATATAATATTCATTGCGAATTGTCGTGTATTCCACGTATTGACATCAAAGGAATGTAAATGCGACACTACCGTGCTAGGAAATAGCGTCTCCAGATATATACGAATCGTAGCAATAGATTTCCAATGCTTCTTAAAACTCGATATCGCATCTGATTTCTATATTTCATGATAAGATATAATATCCATTGCGAAGTGTAACTTATTCCTCGTATTCACTTCAAATGAATGTAAATGCGACACTTCCTTCCTAGGAAATAGCGTTTGCAGATGTCTACGTATCGAAGTAATAGTGTACTAATGCTTCTTAAAGCGCGATATTGCGTCTCATTTCAATGTTTCATGATAAGACACAATATTCATTGCGAAGTGTCACGTATACCTCGTATTCACATCTAAAGAATGTAAAAGCGACACTTGCTTGCTAGGAAATAGCGTCTCCAGATATCTACGTATCGTAGCAATGGAGTTCTAATGCTTCTGATAACGCGATATCGCATCTCATTTCTATGTTTCATGAAAAGATATAATATCCATTGCGAAGTGTCACTTATATCTCGCATACACTTCATATTAATGTAAATGCGACACTCCCTTTCTATAGGAAATAGCATTTGCAGATGTCTACGTATCGAAGCAATAGAGTTCTGACTCTTCTTAAAACGCGATATCGCATCTCAATTCTATGTTTAATGATATGATATAATATCCATTGCGAAGTGTCACTTATATCTTGCATACACTTCATATTAAGTAAATGCGACACTCTCTTTTTATAGGAAATAGCATTTGCAGATGTCTACGAATCGAAGCAATAGAGTTCTGACGCTTCTTAAAACGCGATATCGCATCTCATTTCAATGTTTCATGATAAGATATAATATTCATTGCGAAGTTTCACTTATACCTCGTATTCTTTTCAAATGAATGTAAATGCGACACTTCCTTGCAAGGAAATAGTGTTTGCAGATGTCTACGTATCGAAGCAATAGAGTTCTAATGCTTCTTAAAACGCGATATCGCATCTAATTTCTATTTTTCATGATAAGATATAATATCCATTGCAAAGTTTCACATATTCCTCGTATTCACATCAAATGAATGTAAATGCGACACTTCCACGCTAGGAAATAGCGTTTGCAGATGTCTACGTAGCGTAGCAATAGAGTGTTATTGCTTCCTAAAACGCGATATCGCGTCTCTCTTCTATGTTTCATGATAAGATATAATATTCATTGCGAAGTGTCATGTATACCTCGTATTCACTTCAAAAGAATGTAAGTGCGACGCTTCCTTGCTGTCAAATAGCGTTTGAAGATGTCTACGTATCGTAGCAATAGATTTCTAATCCTTTTCAAATCGCGATATCGCATCCCATTTCTATGTTTCGTGATAAAATATAATATTCATTGTTTAGTGTTATGTATACCTCGTATTCACTTCAAAAGAATGTAAATGCGACACTTGCATGCTTGGAAATAGCGTTTGCAGATGTCTACGTATCGTAACAGTAGAGTTCGAATGCTCCTCAAAACGAGATATCGCATCACACTTCTATGTTTCATGATAAGATATAATATTCATTGCGAAATGTCACTTATACATCGTATACACATCAAATGAATGTAAATGCGACACTTCGTTGCTAGGAAATAGAGTTTGCAGATGTCTACGTATCGAAGCAATGGAGTTTTAATGCTTCTTAAAACGCGATATCGCACCTGACTTCTATATTTCAGGATAAGATATAATATTCATTGCGAAGTGTCTTGTATACCTCGTATTCACTTCAAAAGAATGTAAATACGACACTTCCTTGCAAGGAAATAGCGTTTGCAGATGCCTACGTATCGTAATAATAGAGTTGCAATGCTTCCTAAAACGCGAAGCCGAATCTCATTTGTATGTTTCATGATAAGATATAACATTAATTGCGAAATGTCACTTGTACTTCGCATGCACATCAAATGAATGTAAATGCGACACTTCCTTGCTAGAAAATAGCATTTCCAGATATCTACGTATCGTAGTAATAGTGTTCTAATGCTTCTTAAAACGCGATATCGCATCTAATTTCTATTTTTCATGATAAGATATAATATCCATTGCGAAGTATCACTTATTCCTCGTATTCACTTCAAAAGAATGTAAATGCGACACTTGCTCGCTAGGAAATAGAGTTTCCAGATGTTTACGCATCGTAGTCATAGAGTTCCAATTCTTCTTAAAACGCGATACCGCATCTCTCTTATATGCTCCATGATAAGAATTAACGTGCATTGCGAAGTGTAATGTATACCTCGTATTCACTTCAAAAGAATGTAAATGCGACTATTACTTGCTAGGAAATAGCGTTTGCAGATGTCTACGTATCGTAGCAATAGAGTTCTAATGCTACTTAAAGGGCGATATCGCATCCCGTCTCTATGTTTCGTGATAAGATATAATATTCATTGCGAAGTGACATGTACACCTCGTATTCACTTCAAAAGAATGTAAACGCGACTATTGGTTGCTAGGAAATAGCGTTTGCAGATTTCTACGTTACGTAGCAATGGAGTTCTAATGCTTCTTAGAACGCTATATCGCACCTCATTTCTATGTTTCATGATAAGTTATAATATTCATTGCGAAGTGTCATGCATACTTCGCATGCACTTCATATGAATGTAAATGCGACATTTCCTTGCTAGGAAATAGCGTTTGCAGATATCTACGTACAATAGCAATAGAGTTCTAGTGCTTCTTAAAAGGACGTGTCGCATTTCATTTCTATGTTTCGTTATAAGATATCATATTCATTGCGAAGTGTCATGCATACTTCGCATTCACTTCAAAAGAATGTAAATGCGACGTTTCCATCCTAGGAAATAGCGTTTGCAGATGTCTACGTATCGTAGCAATAGAGATCTAACGCTTCATAAAGCGCGATATCGCGTCTCATTTGAATGTTTCATGATAAGATATGATATACATTGCGAAGTGTCACTTATATCTCGCATACACTTCATATTAATGTAAACGTGACGCTCCCTTTCTATAGGAAATAGCATTTGCAGATGTCTACGTATCGGGGCAATAGAGTTCTGACGCTTCTTAAAACGCGATATTGCATCTCATTTCAATGTTTCATGATAAGATATAATATCCATTGCGAAGTGTCATGTATACCACGTATTACCTTCAAAAGAATGTAAATGCGACACTTTCTTCCTAGGAAATAGCGTTTGAACATGTCTACGTATCCAAGCAGTAGGGTTCCAATGCTTCTTAAAACGCGATACCGCATCTCATTTCTATGTTTAATGATAAGATATAATATTCATTGTGGAGTGTCATGTATGCCTCGTACTCACTTCAAAAGAATGTAAGTGCGACGCTTCCTTGCTGTCAAATAGCGTTTGAAGATGTCTACGTATCATAGCAATAGATTTCTAATCCTTTTTAAATCGCGATATCGCATCCCATTTCTATGTTTCATGATAAGATATAATATTCATTGTGGAGTGTCATGTATGCCTCGTACTCACTTCGAAAGAATGTAAATGCGACACTTCCTTGCTAGGAAATAGCGTTTCTAGATATCTACGTATCGTAGTAATAGTGTTCTAATGCTTCTTAAAACGCGAAATCGCATCTCATTTCTATGTTCCATGATAAGATGTAATATTCATTGCGGAGTCTCATGTATTCCTCGTCTACAATTGCAATGAATGTAAATGCGACACTTGCTTGCTAGGAAATAGCGCTCGCAGATGTTTACGTATGGAAGCAACAGAGTTCTAATGCTTCTTAAAACGAGACATCGCATCTGATTTCTATGCTTCACGATAAGATATAATATTCATTGCGTAGAGTTATGTATTCCCCGTCTACACTTCAAAGGAATGTAAATGCGACGCTTCCTTTCTATTGAATAGCGTTTGCAGATGTCTATGTACCGCAGCAATAGGGTTCTAATGCTTTTTAAATCGCGATATCTCTTCTCATTTCTATGATTCATGATAAGATATATTATTCATTGCGGAGTGTCATGTATACCTCGCATACACTTCAAATGAATGTAAATGCGACACTTCCTTGCTAGGAAGTAGCGTTTGCAGATATCTACGTATCGAAGCAGTAGAGTTCTGATGCTTCTTAAAACGCGATATCGCATCTCATGTCTATGCTTCATGATAAGATATAATATTAATTGCGAAGTGTAACGTATACCTCGTATTCACTCCAAACGAATGTAAATGCGACAACTGCTTGCTAGGAAATAGCGTTTGCAGATGTCAACGTATCGTAGCAATAGAGTTCTAATGCTACTTAAATCGCGATATCGCATCTCATTTATATGTTTGGTGATAAGATATAATATTCATTGCGAAGTGTCATGAATACCTCGTATTCACTTCGAAAGGATGCAAATGCAACGTTTCCATCCTAGGAAATAGCGTTTGCAGATGTCTACGATTCGTAGCAAGAGAGTCCTAATGCTTCTTAAAACGTGATGTCGCATCACATTTCTATGTCTCGGGATAAGATATAGTATTCACTGCGAAGTGTCATGTATACATCGTATTCACACCAAATGAATGTAAATGCGACACTTCCATGCTAGGAAATAGCGTTTGCAGATGTCTACGTATCTTAGCAACAGAGTTCTTATTCTTCTTAAAACGAGATGTCGCATTTCATTTCTATGTTTCGTAATCAGATATAATATTCATTGTGGAGTGTTATGAATACCTCGTATTCACTTCAAAACGATGTAAGTGCGACACTTCCGTGCTAGGAAATAGCGATTGGAGATATTTACGTATCGTAGCGATAGAGTACTAATTCTTATTAAAACGAGATGTCGCATTTCATTTCTATGTATCGTAATAAGATGTAATATTCATTGTGGAGTGTTATGTATACCTCGTATTCACTTCAAAAGGATGTAAGTGCGACACTTCCTTGCTAGGAAATATTGTTTGCAGATGTCTACGTATCGTAGCAATGGTTTTCTAGTGCTTCTAAAATCACGATATCGCATCTGATTTCTATGCTTCGTGATAAGGTATAATATTCATTGCGAAATGTCATGTATACCTCGTATTCACTTCAAAAGAATGTAAATGCGACACTTTCTTGCTAGGAAATATGGTTTGCAGATGTCTACGTATCGTAGCAAAAGAGCTCTAATGCTTCTCAAAACGCGATATCGCAACTCACTCCTATGTATCATGATAAGATATAATATTCATTGCGAAGTGTCATGTATATCTCGTATTCACTTCAAAAGAATGTAAATGCGAAACTTCCATGCTAGTATATAGCGTTTGTAGATGTCTACGTATATTAGCAATAGAGTTCTAATGCTTCTCAAAACGCGATATAGCACCTCATTCCTATGTTTCATGATAAGATATAATATTCATTGCGAAGTGTCATGTATATCTCGTATTCACTTCAAGAGAATGTAAATGCGACACTTCCATGCTAGGAAGTAGCGTTTGCAGATGTCTACGTATCGTAGCAATAGAGCTCTAATGCTTCTCAAAACGCGATATCGCAACTCATTCCTATGTTTCATGATAAGATATAATATTCTTTTCGAAGTGTCATGTATATCTCGTATTCACTTCAAAAGAATGTAAATGCGACACTTCCATGCTAGGAAGTAGCGTTTGCAGATGTCTACGTATCGTAGCAATAGAGTTCTAATGCTTCTCAAAACGCGATATCGCAACTCATTCCTATGTTTCTTGATAAGATATAATATTCATTGCGAAGTGTCATGTATATCTCGTATTCACTTCAAGAGAATGTAAATGCGAAACTTACATGCTAGAAAATAGCGTTTGCAGATGTCTACGTATCGTAGCAATAGAGTTCTAATGCTTCTTAGAACGAGATGTCGCATCTCACTGCTATGTTTCATGATAAGATATAATCTTCATTAAGGAGTGTTATGTATACCTCGTATTCACTTCATAAGAATGTAAATGCGACCCTTGCATGCTAGGTAATAGCGTTTGCAGATGTCTACGTATCGTAGCAGTAGAGTTCTAATGCTTCTTAAAACGCGATATCGCATCTCACTGCTAAGTTTCATGATAAGATATAATATTCATTATGGAGTGTTATGTATACCTCATATTCACTTCAAAAGAATATAAATGCGACCCTTTCATGCTGGGAAATAGCGTTTGCAGATGTCTACGTGTTGTAGCAATAGTCTTCTAACGCTTCTTAAAACGCGATTAGCATTTCATTTCTATGTTTCATGATAAGGTATAAAATTCATTGTGCAGTGTTATGTGTACCTCGTATTCACTTCAAAAGAATGAAATGCGAAACTTCCTTGCTTGGAAATTGCGATTGCAGATGTCACCGTATCGTAGCAATAGAGTTCTAATGCTTCCAAAACGCGATATCGCATCTGATTCCTATGTTTCCTTATAAGATATAATACTCATTGCGAAGTGTCATGTATACCTCGTATTCACTCCAAAAGAATGTAAATGCGACACTTCCATGCTAGGAAATAGCGTTTGCAGATGTCTACGTATCGTAGCAATAGATTTCTAATGCTTCTCAAAACGCGATATCGCAACTTATTCCTATGTTTCATGATAAGATATAATATTCTTTTCAAAGTGTCATGTATATCTCGTATTCACTTCAAAAGAATGTAAATGCGACACTTCCATGCTAGGAAATAGCGTTTGCAGATGTCTACGTATCGTAGCAATAGAGTGCTAATGCTTCTTAAAACGAGATGTTGCATTTCATTCCTATGTTTCGTGATAAGATATAATATTCATTGTAGAGTGTTATGTATACCTCATATTCACTTCAAAAGAATATAAACGCGACCCTTTCATGCTGGGAAATAGCGTTTGCAGATGTCTACGTATCGTAGCAATAGAGTTCTTATGCTTCTTAAAACGAGATGTCGCATTTCATTTCTATGTTTCGTAATCAGATATAATATTCATTGTGGAGTGTTATGAATACCTCGTATTCAATTCAAAACGATGTAAGTGCGACACTTCCGTGCTAGGAAATAGCGATTGGAGATATTTACGTATCGTAGCGATAGAGTACTAATTCTTATTAAAACGAGATGTCGCATTTCATTTCTATGTATCGTAATAAGATGTAATATTCATTGTGGAGTGTTATGTATACATCGTATTCACTTCAAAAGGATGTAAGTGCGACACTTCCTTGCTAGGAAATATTGTTTGCAGATGTCTACGTATCGTAGCAATGGATTTCTAGTGCTTCTAAGATCACGATATCGCATCTGATTTCTATGCTTCGTGATAAGGTATAATATTCATTGCGAAATGCCATGTATACCTCGTATTCACTTCAAAAGAATGTAAATGCGACACTTTCTTGCTAGGAAATATGGTTTGCAGATGTCTACGTATCGTAGCAAAAGAGCTCTAATGCTTCTCAAAACGCGATATAGCACCTCATTCCTATGTTTCATGATAAGATATAATATTCATTGCGAAGTGTCATGTATATCTCGTATTCACTTCAAGAGAATGTAAATGCGACACTTCCATGCTAGGAAGTAGCGTTTGCAGATGTCTACGTATCGTAGCAATAGAGCTCTAATGCTTCTCAAAACGCGATATCGCAACTCATTCCTATGTTTCATGATAAGATATAATATTCTTTTCGAAGTGTCATGTATATCTCGTATTCACTTCAAAAGAATGTAAATGCGACACTTCCATGCTAGGAAATAGCGTTTGCAGATGTCTACGTATCGTAGCAATAGAGTACTAATGCTTCTTAAAACGAGATGTCGCATTTCATTCCTATGTTTCGTGATAAGATATGATATTCATTGTAGAGTGTTATGTATATCTCGTATTCACTTCAAAAGAATGTAAATGCGACACTTCCATGCTAGGAAATAGCGTTTGCAGATGTCTACGTATCGTAGCAATAGAGTTCTTATTCTTCTTAAAACGAGATGTCGCATTTCAGTTCTATGTTTCGTAATCAGATATAATATTCATTGTGGAGTGTTATGAATAACTCGTATTCACTTCAAAGCGATGTAAGTGCGACACTTCCGTGCTAGGAAATAGCGATTGGAGATATCTACGTATCGTAGCGATAGAGTACTACTTCTTATTAAAACGAGATGTCGCATTTCATTTCTATGTATCGTAATAAGATGTAATATTCATTGTGGAGTGTTATGTATACATCGTATTCACTTCAAAAGGATGTAAGTGCGACACTTCCTTGCTAGGAAATATTGTTTGCAGATGTCTACGTATCGTAGCAATGGATTTCTAGTGCTTCTAAGATCACGATATCGCATCTGATTTCTATGCTTCGTGATAAGGTATAATATTCATTGCGAAATGCCATGTATACCTCGTATTCACTTCAAAAGAATGTAAATGCGACACTTTCTTGCTAGGAAATATGGTTTGCAGATGTCTACGTATCGTAGCAAAAGAGCTCTAATGCTTCTCAAAACGCGATATAGCACCTCATTCCTATGTTTCATGATAAGATATAATATTCATTGCGAAGTGTCATGTATATCTCGTATTCACTTCAAGAGAATGTAAATGCGACACTTCCATGCTAGGAAGTAGCGTTTGCAGATGTCTACGTATCGTAGCAATAGAGCTCTAATGCTTCTCAAAACGCGATATCGCAACTCATTCCTATGTTTCATGATAAGATATAATATTCTTTTCGAAGTGTCATGTATATCTCGTATTCACTTCAAAAGAATGTAAATGCGACACTTCCATGCTAGGAAATAGCGTTTGCAGATGTCTACGTATCGTAGCAATAGAGTACTAATGCTTCTTAAAACGAGATGTCGCATTTCATTCCTATGTTTCGTGATAAGATATGATATTCATTGTAGAGTGTTATGTATATCTCGTATTCACTTCAAAAGAATGTAAATGCGACACTTCCATGCTAGGAAATAGCGTTTGCAGATGTCTACGTATCGTAGCAATAGAGTTCTTATTCTTCTTAAAACGAGATGTCGCATTTCATTTCTATGTTTCGTAATCAGATATAATATTCATTGTGGAGTGTTATGAATAACTCGTATTCACTTCAAAGCGATGTAACTGCGACACTTCCGTGCTAGGAAATAGCGATTGGAGATATCTACGTATCGTAGCGATAGAGTACTACTTCTTATTAAAACGAGATGTCGCATTTCATTTCTATGTATCGTAATAAGATGTAATATTCATTGTGGAGTGTTATGTATACCTCGTATTCACTTCAGAAGAATGTAAGTGCGACACTTCCTTGCTAGGAAATATTGTTTGCAGATGTCTACGTATCGTAGCAATGGATTTCTAGTGCTTCTAAAATCACGATATCGCATCTGATTTCTATGCTTCGTGATAAGGTATAATATTCATTGCGAAATGTCATGTATACCTCGTATTCACTTCAAAAGAATGTAAATGCGACACTTTCTTGCTAGGAAATATGGTTTGCAGATGTCTACGTATCGTAGCAATAGAGCTCTAATGCTTCTCAAAACGCGATATCGCTACTCATTCCTATGTATCATGATAAGATATAATATTCATTGCGAAGTGTCATGTATATCTCGTATTCGCTTCAAAAGAATGTAAATGCGAAACTTCCATGCTAGTATATAGCGTTTGCAGATGTCTACGTATATTAGCAATAGAGTTCTAATGCTTCTCAAAACGCGATATAACACCTCATTCCTATGTTTCATGATAAGATATAATATTCATTGCGAAGTGTCATGTATATCTCGTATTCACTTCAAGAGAATGTAAATGCGACACTTCCTCGCTAGGAAGTAGCGTTTGCAGATGTCTACGTATCGAAGCAATAGGGTTCTAATGCTTCCCAAAACGCGATGTGGCATTTCATTTCTATGTTTCGTGATAAGATATAATATTCATTGTAGAGTGTTATGTATACTTCGTAATCACTTCAAAAGAATGTAAATGCGACACTTCCTTGCTAGGAAATATTGTTTGCAGATGTCTACGTATCGTAGCAATAGAGTTCTAATGCTTCTTAAAACGAGAAACCGTATTTCATTTCTATGTTTCGTAATAAGATATAATATTCATTGTGGTATGTTATGTATACCTCGTATTCATTTCAATAGAATGTAAAAGTGACACTTCCTAGCTAGGAAATAGCGTTTGCAGATTTCTACGTATCGTAGCAATAGATTTCTAATGCTTCATAAAACGCGATATCGCATCTCGTTTCTATGTTTCATGATAAGATATAATATTCATTGCGATGTGTTATGCATTCCTCGTCTACACTTCAAATAAATGTAAATGCGCCACTTCCTTTCATGGAAATAGCGTTTCCAAATGTATACGTAACGAAGCAATAGAGTGCTAATGTTTATGAAATAGCGATATCGCATCCCATTTCTATGTTTCATGTTAAGATATAATATTCATTGCGAAGTGTCATGTATACCTCGTATTCACTTCAAAAGAATGTAAATGCGACACTTCCTTGCTTGGAAGTGGCGTTTGCAGATGTCTACGAGTCGTAGCAATAGTTTTCTAACGCTTCTTAAAACGCGATATCGCATTTCATTTCTATGTTTCATGATAAGATATAAAATTCATTGTGCAGTGCTATGTGTACCTCGTATTCACTTCAAAAGAATGAAATGCGACACTTCCATGCTAGGAAATAGCGTTTGCAGATGTCTACGTATCGTAGCAATAGATTTCTAATGCTTCTCAAAACGCGATATCGCAACTCATTCCTATGTTTCTTGATAAGATATAATATTCATTGCGAAGTGTCATGTATATCTCGTATTCACTTCTAGAGAATGTAAATGCGAAACTTACATGCTAGGAAATAGCGTCTGCAGATCTCTATGCGTCGAGGCAACAGAGTTCTAATGCTTCTTAAAACGCGATACCGCATCTCACTTCTATGTTTCACGATAAGATATAATGTTCTTTGCGAAGTGTCATGTATACCTCTTATTGACTTCAAAAGAATGTAAATGCGAATCTTCCTTGCTAGGAAATAGCGTTTGCAGATGCCTACGTATCGTAGCAATAGAGTTCTAATGCTTCTTAGATCACGATATCGCATCTCATTTCTATGTTTCGTGATAAGATATAATATTCATTGCGAAGTGTCATGTACACCTCCTATTCACTCCAAACGAGTGTAAATGCGCCACTTCCATGCTAGGAAATAGCGTCTGCAGATCTCTACGCGTCGAGGCAATAGAGTTCTAATGCTTCTTAAAACGCGATATCGCATCTCAATTCTATGTCACATGATAAGATATAATGCTGATAGCGAAGTGTCATGTATACCTCGTATTCACTTCAAAAGAATGTAAGTGCGACACTTCCATGCTAGGAAATAGCGTCTGCAGATCTCTACGTGTCGAGGCAATAGAGTTCTAATGCTTCTTAAAACGCGATACCGCATCTCACTTCTATGTTTCACGATAAGATATAGTACTCATAGCGAAGTGTCATGTATACCTCGTATTCACTTCAAAAGAATGTAAATGCGACTATTGTTTTCTAGAAAATAGCGTTTGCGGATGTCTACGTATCGTAGCAATAGTGTTCTAATGCCTCTTAGATCGCGATATCGCATCTCATTTCTATGTTACTTGATAAGATATAATGTTCATTGCGAAATGTCATGTATACCTCGTATTCACTTCAAAATAATGTAAATGCGACGTTTCCATCCTAGGAAATAGCGTTCGCACATGTCTACGTATCATAGCAATAGTGTCATAATGCTTGTTATAACGAGATGTCGCATTTCATTTCTATGTTTCGTGATAAGATATAATATTCATTGCGAAGTGTCATGTGTACCTCGTATTCACTTCAAAAGAATGTAAGTGCGAAGCTTCCATGCTAGGAAATAGCGTTTTGCAGATATCTCCGCATCGAGGCAATAGAGTTCTAATGCTTCTTAAAACGCGATACCGCATCTCACTTCTATGTTTCACGATAAGATATAATGTTCTTTGCGAACTGTCATGTATACCTCTTATTCACTTCAAAAGAATGTAAATACGCATCTTCCTCGCTAGGAAATAGCGTTTGCAGATGCCTACGTATCGTAGCAATAGAGTTCTAATGCTTCTTAGATCACGATATCGCATCTCATTTCTATGTTTCGTGATAAGTTATAATATTCATTCCGAAGAGACATGTATACCTCGAATTCACTTCAAAAGAATGTAAATGCGACACTTCCATGCAAGGAAATAGCGTCTGCAGATCTCTACGCGTCGAGGCAATAGAGTTCTAATGCTTCTTAAAACGCGATATCGCATCTCAATTCTATGTCACATGATAAGATATAATGCTGATTGCGAAGTGTCATGTATACCTCGTATTCACTTCAAAAGAATGTAAGTGCGACACTTCCATGCTAGGAAATAGCGTCTGCAGATCTCTACGTGTCGAGGCAATAGAGTTCTAATGATTCTTAAAACGCGATACCGCATATCACTTCTATGTTTCACGATAAGATATAATGTTCATTCCGAAGTGACATGTATACCTCGAATTCACTTCAAAAGAATGTAAATGCGACACTTCCATGCAAGGAAATAGCGTTTGCAGATATCTCCGCATCGAGGCATTAGGGTTCTAATGCTTCTCAAAACGCGATATCGCATCTCATTTATTTGCTTCATGATATGATATAATATTCATTGCGAAATGTCATGTGTACCTCGTATTCACTACAAAAGAATGTAAATGCGACTATTCCTTGCTAGGAAATAGCGTTTGGAGATGCCTACGTATCGTAGCAATAGAGTTCTAATGCTTCTTAAAACGCGATAACGCTTCTCATCTATACCTTTCGTGATAAGATATAATATTCATTGCGAAGTGTCATGTATACCTCGTATTCACTTCAAAAGAATGTAAATGCGACTATTCCTTGCTAGGAAATAGCGTTTGCAGATGAATACGTATCGTAGCAATAGAGTTCTAATGCATCTTAGACCGCGATATAGTATCTCATTTCTGTGCTTCGTGATAAGATATAATGTTCTTTGCGAAGTGTCATGCATACCTCGTATTCACTTCAAAAGAATGGAAATGCGAATCTCCATTGCTAGGAAATAGCGTTTGCAGAAGCCTACGTATCGTAGCAATAGAGTTCTAATGCTTCTTAGATCGCGATATTGCATCTCATTTCTATGTTTCGTAATAAGTTATAATATTCATTCCGAAGTGACATGTATACCTCGTATTCACTTCAAAAGAATGTAAATGCGACTATTCCTTGCTAGAAAATAGCGTCTGCAGATGTCTACGCATCGAGGCAACAGGAACCTAATGCTTCTTAAAACGCGATATCGCACCACACTTCTATGTTTCATGATAAGATATAATATTCATTGCGAAGTGTCATGTATACATCATATTCACTCCAAACGAATGTAAATGCGACACTTCCTAGCTAGGAAATAGCGTATTCAGATGTCTACGTATCGTGGCAAAAGCGTTCTAATGCTACTTAAATCGCGATATCAAATCTCGTTTATATGTTTCGTGATGAGATATAATACTCATTGCGAAGTGTCATGTATACCTCGTATTCACTTCAAAAGAATGTAAATGCGACTATTGCTTGCTAGGAAATAGCGTTGGCAGAAGACTACGTATCGTAGCGTGAGCGTTCTAATGCCTCTCAAAACGCGATATAGCATCTCCATTCTATGCTTCATGATAAGATATAATATTCATTGCGAAGTGTCATGTATGCCTCGTATTCACTTCAAAAGAATGTAAATGCGACTATTCCTTGCTAGGAAATAGCGTTTGCAGATGCCTACGTATCGTAGCAATAAAGTTCTAATGCTTCTTAGATCGCGATATCGCATCTCATTTCCATGTTTCGTGATAAGTTATAATATTCATTCCGAAGTGTCATGTATACCTCGAATTCACTTCAAAAGAATCTAAATGCGACACTTCCATGCTAGGAAATAGCGTTTGCAGATATCTGCGCAACGAGGCAATAGGAACCTAATGCTTCTTAAAACGCGATATCGCACCACACTTCTATGTTTCATGATAAGATATAATATTCATTGCGAAGTGTCATGTATACCTCATATTCACTCCAAACGAATGTAAATGCGACTCTTCCTAGCTAGGAAATAGCGTATTCAGATGTCTACGTATCGTGGCAATAGAGTTCTAATGCTACATAAATCGCGATTTCGCATCTCATTTCTATGTTTCGAGATAAGATATAATATTCATTGAGAAGTATCATGTATACCTCGTATTCACGTCAAAAGAATGTAAATGCGACTATTGCTTGCTAGGAAATAGCGTCTGCAGATGTCTACGTATCGTAGCAAAAGCGTTCTAATGCTACTTAAATCGCGATATCAAATCTCGTCTATATGTTTCGTGATGAGATATAATATTCATTGCGAAGTGTCACGTTTACCTCGTATTCACTCCAAACGAATGTAAATGCGACACTTCCTAGCTAGGAAATAGCGTATTCAGATGTCTACGTATCGTAGCAATAGAGTTCTAACGCTTCAAAATCGCGATTTCGCATCTCATTTCTATGTTGCGTGATAAGATATAATATTCATTGAGAAGTGTCATGTATACCTCGTATTCACGTCAAAAGAATGAAAATGCTACTATTGCTTGCTAGGAAATAGCGTTTGCAGATGTGTACGTATCGTAGCAAAAGCGTTCTAATGCTACTTAAATCGCAATATCACATCTCGTTTATATGTCTCGTGATAAGATATAATATTCATTGCGAAGTGTCATGTATACCTCGTATTCACTTCAAAAGAATGTAAATGCGACTATTGCTTGCTAGGAAATAGCGTTTGCAGAAGTCTACGTACCGTAGCAATAGCGTTCTAATGCTTCTTAAAACGCGATATCGCATCTCTCTTCTATGTTTCATGATAAGATATAATATTCATTGCGAAGTGTCATGTATACCTCGTATTCACTTCAAAAGAATGTAAATGCGACTATTGCTTGCTAGGAAATAGCGTTTGCAGATGTCTACGTATCGTAGCAGTAGAGTTCTAATGCCTCTTAAAACGCGATATCGCATCTCATTTCTATGCATCATGATAAGATATAATATTCATTGCGAAGTGTCATGTATACCTCGTATTCACTTCAAAAGAATGTAAATGCTACTATTGCTTGCTAGGAAATAGCGTTTGCAGATGTCTACGTATCGTAGCAATAGAGTTCTAATGCTTCTTAAAACGCGATATCGCATCTCACTTCTATGTTTCATGATATGATACATTATTCTTTGCGAAGTGTCATGTGTACCTCGTATTCACTTCAAGAGAAAGTAACTGCGACACTTCCATAATAGGAAATAGCGTTTGCAGACGTCTGCGCATCGAGGCCATCGAGTTCTCATGCTTCTTAAAACACGATATCGCAGCTCACTTCTATGTTTCATGATAAGATATAATATTCATTGCGAAGTGTCATGTATACCTCGTATTCACTTCAAAAGAATGTAAATGCGACGTTTCCATCCTAGGAAATAGCGTTCGCACATGTCTACGTATCATAGCAATAGAGTCATAATGCTTCTTATAACGAGATGTCGCATTTCATTTCTATGTTTCGTGATAAGATATAATATTCATTGCGAAGTGTCACGTATACCTCCTATTCACTCCAAACGAATGTAAATGCGCCACTTCTATGCTAGGAAATAGCGTCTGCAGATCTCTACGCGTCGAGGCAATAGAGTTCTAGTGCTTCTTAAAACGCGATATCGCATCTCAATTCTATGTCACATGATAAGATATAATGCTGGTTGCGAAGTGTCATGTATACCTCGTATTCACTTCAAAAGAATGTAAGTGCGACACTTCCATGCTAGGAAATAGCGTCTGCAGATCTCTACGTGTCGAGGCAATAGAGTTCTAATGCTTCTTAAAACGCGATACCGCATCTCACTTCTATGTTTCACGATAAGATATAATGTTCATTCCGAAGTGACATGTATACCTCGTATTCACTTCAAAAGATTGTAAATGCAACTATTGCTTGCTAGGAAATAGCGTTTGCAGATGTCTACGTATCGTAGCAATATAGTTCTAATGCTACTTAAATCGCGATATCGCATCTCATTTATATGTTTCGTGATAAGATATAATATTCATTGCGAAGTGTCATGTACACCTCGTATTCACTTCAAAAGAATGTAAATGCGACTATTGCTTGCTAGGAAATAGCGTTTGCAGAAGTCTACGTACCGTAGCAATAGCGTTCTAATGCTTCTTAAAACGCGATATCGCATCTCTCTTCTATGTTCCATGATAAGATATAATATTCATTGCGAAGTGTCACGTATACCTCGTATTCACTTCAAAAGAATGTAAATGCGACTATTCCTTGCTAGGAAATAGCGTTTGGAATTGAATACGTATCGTAGCAATAGAGTTCTAATGCTTCTTAGACCGCGATATAGCATCTCATTTCTGCGCTTCGTGATAAGATATAATGTTCTTTGCGAAGTGTCATGTATACCTCGTATTCACTTCAAAAGAATGTAAATGCGACTATTCCTTGCTAGGAAATAGCGTTTGCAGACGAATACGTATCGTAGCAATAGTGTTCTAATGCTTCTTAGACCGCGATATAGCATCTCATATCTGTGCTTCGTGATAAGATATAATGTTCTTTGCGAAGTGTCATGCATACCTCGTATTCACTTCAAAAGAATGGAAATGCGAATCTCCCTTGCTAGGAAATAGCGTTTGCAGATGCCTACGTATCGTAGCAATAGAGTTCTAATGCTTCTTAGATCGCGATATTGCATCTCATTTCTATGTTTCGTAATAAGTTATAATATTCATTCCGAAGTGACATGTATACCTCGCATTCACTTCAAAAGAATGTAAATGCGACTATTCCTTGCTAGGAAATAGCGTCTGCAGATGTCAACGCATCGAGGCAACAGGGATCTAATGCTTCTTAAAACGCGATATCGCATCTCACTTCTAAGTTACATGATAAGATACAATGTTCATTGCGATGTGTCATGCATACCTCGTATTCACTTCAAAAGAATGTAAATGCGACTATTCCTTGCTAGGAAATAGCGTTTGCAGATGCCTACGTATCGTAGCAATAAAGTTCTAATGCTTCTTAGATCGCGATATCGCATCTCATTTCCATGTTTCGTGATAAGTTATAATATTCATTCCGAGGTGTCATGTATATCTCGAATTCACTTCCAAAGAATCTAAATGCGACACTTCCATGCTAGGAAATAGCGTTTGCAGATATCTGCGCAACGAGGCAATAGGAACCTAATGCTTCTTAAAACGCGATATCGCACCACACTTCTATGTTTCATGATAAGATATAATATTCATTGCGAAGTGTCATGTATACCTCATATTCACTCCAAACGAATGTAAATGCGACACTTCCTAGCTAGGAAATAGCGTATTCAGATGTCTACGTATCGCGGCGATAGAGTTTTAATGCTACATAAATCGCGATTTCGCATCTCATTTCTATGTTTCGAGATAAGATATAATATTCATTGCGAAGTGTCGTGTATACCTCGCATTCACTTCAAAAGAATGTAAATGCGACTATTGCTTGCTAGGAAATAGCGTTTGCAGAAGTCTACGTGTCGTAGCAATAGCGTTCTAATGCTACTTAAATCGCGATATCGCATATCATTTATATGTTTCGTGATAAGATATAATATTCATTGCGAAGTGTCATGTACACCTCATATTCACTCCAAACGAATGTAAATGCGACACTTCCTAGCTAGGAAATAGCGTATTCAGATGTCTACGTATCGTGGCAATAGAGTTCTAATGCTACATAAATCGCGATTTCGCATCTCATTTCTATGTTTCGAGATAAGATATAATATTCATTGAGAAGTATCATGTATACCTCGTACTCACGTCAAAAGAATGTAAATGCGACTATTGCTTGCTAGGAAATAGCGTCTGCAGATGTCTACGTATCGTAGCAAAAGCGTTCTAATGCCTCTCAAAACGCGATATCGCATCTCATTTCTATGCTTCATGATAAGATATAATATTCATTGCGAAGTGTCACGTTTACCTCGTATTCACTCCAAACGAATGTAAATGCGACACTTCCTAGCTAGGAAATAGCGTATTCAGATGTCTACGTATCGTAGCAATAGTGTTCTAATGCTACATAAATCGCGATATCGCATCTCATTTCTATGTTTCGTGATAAGATATAATAATCATTGCGAAGTGTCGTGTATACCTCGTATTCACTTCAAAGGAATGTAAATGCGACTAATGCTTGCTAGGAAATAGCGTTTGCAGAAGTCTACGTATCGTAGCAATAGCGTTCTAATGCTACTTAAATCGCGATATCGCATCTCATTTATATGTTTCGTGATAAGATATAATATTCATTGCGAAGTGTCATGTACACCTCGTATTCACTTCAAAAGAATGTAAATGCGACTAATGCTTGCTAGGAAATAGCGTTTGAAGATGTCTACGTATCGTAGCAATAGCGTTCTAATGCTACTTAAATCGCGATATCGCATCGCATTTATATGTTTCGTGATAAGATATAATAATCATTGCGAAGTGTCGTGTATACCCCGTATTCACTTCAAAAGAATGTAAGTGCGACACTTCCATGCTAGGAAATAGCGTTTGCAGATGTCTACGTATCGTAGCGATAGAGTTCTAATGCTACTTAAATCGAGATATCGCCTCCCATTTCTATGTTTCGTGATACGATATAATATTAATTGCGAAGTGTCATGTACACCTCGTATTCACTTCAAAGGAATGTAAATGCGACACTTCCATGCTAGGAAATAGCGTCTGCAGATGTCTAGGCGTCGAGGCAATAGAGTTCTAATGCTTCTTAAAACGCGATATCGCATCTCACTTATATGTTTCATGATAAGATATAATATTCATTGCAAAGCGTCATGTATACCTCGTATTCGCTTCAAAAGAATGTAAATCCGACTATTCCTTGCTAGGAAATAGCGTTTGCAGATATCTCCGCATCGAGGCAATAGTGTTCTAATGCTTCTTAAAACGCGATATCGCATCTCACTTTTATGTTTCATGATGAGATACAATATTCATTGCGAAGTGTCATGTATACCTCGTATTCACTTCAAAAGAATGTAAATGCGACTACTCCTTGCTAGGAAATAGCGTTTGCAGATGCCTACGCATCGTAGCAATAGAGTTGTAGTGCTTCTCAAAACGCGATATTGCATCCCATTTCTATGCTTCATGATAAGATATAATATTCATTGCGAAGTGTCATGTATACCTCATATTCACTCCAAACGAATGTAAATGCGACACTTCCTAGGTAGGAAATAGCGTATTCAGATGTATACGTATCGTGGCAATAGAGTTCTAATGCTACATAAATCGCGATTTCGCATCTCATTTCTATGTTTCCAGATAAGATATAATATTCATTGAGAAGTATCATGTATACCTCGTATTCACGTCAAAAGAATGTAAATGCGACTATTGCTTGCTAGGAAATAGCGTCTGCAGATGTCTACGTATCGTAGCAATAGCGTTCTAATGCTACTTAAATCGCGATATCAAATCTCGTTTATATGTTTCGTGATGAGATATAATACTCATTGCGAAGTGTCATGTATACCTCGTATTCACTTCAAAAGAATGTAAATGCGACTATTGCTTGCTAGGAAATAGCGTTTGCAGAAGTCTACGTATCGTAGCAATAGCGTCCTAATGCTTCTTAAAACGCGATATCAAATCTCGTCTATATGTTTCGTGATGAGATATAATATTCATTGCGAAGTGTCATGTATACCTCGTATTGACTTCAAAAGAATGTAAATGCGACTATTGCTTGCTAGGAAATAGCGTCTGCAGATGTCAACGTATCGTAGCAAAAGCGTTCTAATGCTACTTAAATCGCGATATCAAATCTGGTCTATATGTTTCTTGATGAGATATAATATTCATTGCGAAGTGTCATGTATACCTCGTATTCACTTCAAAAGAATGTAAATGCGACTATTTCTTGCTAGGAAATAGCGTTTGCAGAAGTCTACGTATCGTAGCAATAGCGTTCTAATGCTTCTTAAAACGCGATATCGCATCTCTCTCCTATGTTTCATGATAAGATATAATATTCATTGCGAAGTGTCATGTATACCTCGTATTCACTTCAAAAGAATGTAAATGCTACTATTGCTTGCTAGGAAATAGCGTTTGCAGATGTCTACGTATCGTAGCAATAGAGTTCTAATGCTTCTTAAAACGCGATATCGCATCTCACTTCTATGTTTCATGATAAGATACATTATTCTTTGCGAAGTGTCATGTGTACCTCGTATTCACTTCAAGAGAATGTAACTGCGACACTTCCATACTAGGAAATAGCGTTTGCAGACGTCTCCGCATCGAGGCCATAGAGTTCTAATGCTTCTTAAAACACTATATCGCACCTCACTTCTATGTTTCATGACAAGATATAATATTCATTGCGAAGTGTCATGTATACCTTGTATTCACTTCAAAAGAATGTAAATGCGACTACTCCTTGCTAGGAAATAGCGTTTGTAGATGCCTACGCATCGTAGCAATAGAGTTGTAGTGCTTCTCAAAACGCGATATTGCATCCCATATCTATGCTTCATGATAAGATATAATATTCATTGCGAAGTGTCATGTATACCCCATATTCACTTCAAACGAATGTAAATGCGACACTTCCTAGCTAGGAAATAGCGTATTCAGATGTCTACGTATCGTGGCAATAGAGTTCTAATGCTACATAAATCGCGATTTCGCATCTCATTTCTATGTTTCGAGATAAGATATAATATTCATTGAGAAGTATCATGTATACCTCGTATTCACGTCAAAAGAATGTAAATGCGACTATTGCTTGCTAGGAAATAGCGTCTGCAGATGTCTACGTATCGTAGCAAAAGCGTTCTAATGCTACTTAAATCGCGATATCAAATCTCGTTTATATGTTTCGTGATGAGATATAATACTCATTGCGAAGTGTCATGTATACCTCGTATTCACTTCAAAAGAATGTAAATGCGACTATTGCTTGCTAGGAAATAGCGTTGGCAGAAGTCTACGTATCGTAGCATGAGCGTTCTAATGCCTCTCAAAACGCGATATCGCATCTCAATTCTATGCTTCATGATAAGATATAATATTCATTGCGAAGTGTCACGTTTACCTCGTATTCACTCCAAACGAATGTAAATGCGACACTTCCTAGCTAGGAAATAGCGTATTCAGATGTCTACGTATCGTAGCAATAGTGTTCTAATGCTACATAAATCGCGATTTCGCATCTCATTTCTATGTTTCGTGATAAGATATAATATTCATTGCGAAGTGTCATGTATACCTCGTATTCACTCCAAACGAATGTAAATGCGACACTTCCTAGCTAGGAGATAGCGTATTCAGATGTCCACGTATCGTAGCAATAGAGTTCAAATGCTTCATAAAACGCGATTTCGCATCTCATTTCTATGTTTCGTGATAAGAGATAATATTCATTGCGAAGTGTCATGTATACCTCGTATTCACTTCAAAGGAATGTAAATGCGACTAATGCTTGCTAGGAAATAGCGTTTGCAGAAGTCTACGTATCGTAGCAATAGCGTTCTAATGCTACTTAAATCGCGATATCGCATCTCATTTATATGTTTCGTGATAAGATATAATATTCATTGCGAAGTGTCATGTACACCTCGTATTCACTTCAAAAGAATGTAAATGCGACTAATGCTTGCTAGGAAATAGCGTTTGAAGATGTCTACGTATCGTAGCAATAGCGTTCTAATGCTACTTAAATCGCGATATCGCATCGCATTTATATGTTTCGTGATAAGATATAATAATCATTGCGAAGTGTCGCGTATACCCCGTATTCACTTCAAAAGAATGTAAGTGCGACACTTCCATGCTAGGAAATAGCGTTTGCAGATGTCTACGTATCGTAGCGATAGAGTTCTAATGCTACTTAAATCGAGATATCGCCTCCCATTTCTATGTTTCGTGATACGATATAATATTAATTGCGAAGTGTCATGTACACCTCGTATTCACTTCAAAGGAATGTAAATGCGACACTTCCATGCTAGGAAATAGCATCTGCAGATGTCTAGGCGTCGAGGCAATAGAGTTCTAATGCTTCTTAAAACGCGATATCGCATCTCACTTATATGTTTCATGATAAGATATAATATTCATTGCAAAGCGTCATGTATACCTCGTATTCGCTTCAAAAGAATGTAAATCCGACTATTCCTTGCTAGGAAATAGCGTTTGCAGATATCTCCTCATCGAGGCAATAGTGTTCTAATGCTTCTTAAAACGCGATATCGCATCTCACTTTTATGTTTCATGATGAGATACAATATTCATTGCGAAGTGTCATGTATACCTCGTATTCACTTCAAAAGAATGTAAATGCGACTACTCCTTGCTAGGAAATAGCGTTTGCAGATGCCTACGCATCGTAGCAATAGAGTTGTAGTGCTTCTCAAAACGCGATATTGCATACCATTTCTATGCTTCATGATAAGATATAATATTCATTGCGAAGTGTCATGTATACCTCATATTCACTCCAAACGAATGTAAATGCGACACTTCCTAGGTAGGAAATAGCGTATTCAGATGTATACGTATCGTGGCAATAGAGTTCTAATGCTACATAAATCGCGATTTCGCATCTCATTTCTGTGTTTCGAGATAAGATATAATATTCATTGAGAAGTATCATGTATACCTCGTATTCACGTCAAAAGAATGTAAATGCGACTATTGCTTGCTAGGAAATAGCGTCTGCAGATGTCTACGTATCGTAGCAATAGCGTTCTAATGCTACTTAAATCGCGATATCAAATCTCGTTTATATGTTTCGTGATGAGATATAATACTCATTGCGAAGTGTCATGTATACCTCGTATTCACTTCAAAGGAATGTAAATGCGACTATTGCATGCTAGGAAATAGCGTTTGCAGATGTCTACGTATCGTAGCAAAAGCGTTCTAATGCTACTTAAATCGCGATATCACATCTCGTTTATATATTTCGTGATAAGATATAATATTCATTGAGAAGTGTCATGTATACCTCGTATTCACTTCAAAAGAATGTAAATGCGACTATTGCTTGCTAGGAAATAGCGTTTGCAGAAGTCTACGTATCGTAGCAATAGCGTTCTAATGCTTCTTAAAACGCGATATCGCATCTCTCTTCTATGTTTCATGATAAGATATAATATTCATTGCGAAGTGTCATGTATACCTCGTATTCACTTCAAAAGAATGTAAATGCTACTATTGCTTGCTAGGAAATAGCGTTTGCAGATGTCTACGTATCGTAGCAATAGAGTTCTAATGCTTCTTAAAACGCGATATCGCATCTCACTTCTATGTTTCATGATAAGATACATTATTCTCTGCGAAGTGTCATGTGTACCTCGTATTCACTTCAAGAGAATGTAACTGCGACACTTCCATACTAGGAAATAGCGTTTGCAGACGTCTCCGCATCGAGGCCATAGAGTTCTAATGCTTCTTAAAACACTATATCGCACCTCACTTCTATGTTTCATGATAAGATATAATATTCATTGCGAAGTGTCATGTATACCTCGTATTCACTTCAAAAGAATGTAAATGCGACTACTCCTTGCTAGGAAATAGCGTTTGTAGATGCCTACGCATCGTAGCAATAGAGTTGTAGTGCTTCTCAAAACGCGATATTGCATCCCATATCTATGCTTCATGATAAGATATAATATTCATTGCGAAGTGTCATGTATACCTCATATTCACTTCAAACGAATGTAAATGCGACACTTCCTAGCTAGGAAATAGCGTATTCAGATGTCTACGTATCGTGGCAATAGAGTTCTAATGCTACATAAATCGCGATTTCGCATCTCATTTCTATGTTTCGAGATAAGATATAATATTCATTGAGAAGTATCATGTATACCTCGTATTCACGTCAAAAGAATGTAAATGCGACTATTGCTTGCTAGGAAATAGCGTTGGCAGAAGTCTACGTATCGTAGGATGAGCGTTCTAATGCCTCTCAAAACGCGATATCGCATCTCAATTCTATGCTTCATGATAAGATATAATATTCATTGCGAAGTGTCATGTATACCTCGTATTCACTTCAAAGGAATGTAAATGCGACTATTGCTTGCTAGGAAATAGCGTTTGCAGATGTCTACGTATCGTAGCAATAGAGTTCTAATGCTACTTAAATCGCGAAATCGCATCTCATTTATATGTTTCGTGATACGATATAATATTAATTGCAAAGCGTCATGTATACCTCGTATTCGCTTCAAAAGAATGTAAATCCGACTATTCCTTGCTAGGAAATAGCGTTTGCAGATATCTCCTCATCGAGGCAATAGTGTTCTAATGCTTCTTAAAACGCGATATCGCATCTAACTTTTATGTTTCATGATGAGATACAATATTCATTGCGAAGTGTCATGTATACCTCGTATTCACTTCAAAAGAATGTAAATGCGACTACTCCTTGCTAGGAAATAGCGTTTGCAGATGCCTACGCATCGTAGCAATAGAGTTGTAGTGCTTCTCAAAACGCGATATTGCATACCATTTCTATGCTTCATGATAAGATATAATATTCATTGCGAACTGTCATGTATACCTCATATTCACTCCAAACGAATGTAAATGCGACACTTCCTAGGTAGGAAATAGCGTATTCAGATGTATACGTATCATGGCAATAGAGTTCTAATGCTACATAAATCGCGATTTCGCATCTCATTTCTGTGTTTCGAGATAAGATATAATATTCATTGAGAAGTATCATGTATACCTCGTATTCACGTCAAAAGAATGTAAATGCGACTATTGCTTGCTAGGAAATAGCGTCTGCAGATGTCTACGTATCGTAGCAATAGCGTTCTAATGCTACGTAAATCGCGATATCAAATCTCGTTTATATGTTTCGTGATGAGATATAATACTCATTGAGAAGTGTCATGTATACCTCGTATTCACTTCAAAAGAATGTAAATGCGACTATTGCTTGCTAGGAAATAGCGTTTGCAGAAGTCTACGTATCGTAGCAATAGCGTTCTAATGCTTCTTAAAACGCGATATCGCATCTCTCTTCTATGTTTCATGATAAGATATAATATTCATTGCGAAGTGTCATGTATACCTCGTATTCACTTCAAAAGAATGTAAATGCTACTATTGCTTGCTAGGAAATAGCGTTTGCAGATGTCTACGTATCGTAGCAATAGAGTTCTAATGCTTCTTAAAACGCGATATCGCATCTCACTTCTATGTTTCATGATAAGATACATTATTCTCTGCGAAGTGTCATGTGTACCTCGTATTCACTTCAAGAGAATGTAACTGCGACACTTCCATACTAGGAAATAGCGTTTGCAGACGTCTCCGCATCGAGGCCATAGAGTTCTAATGCTTCTTAAAACACTATATCGCACCTCACTTCTATGTTTCATGATAAGATATAATATTCATTGCGAAGTGTCATGTATACCTCGTATTCACTTCAAAAGAATGTAAATGCGACTACTCCTTGCTAGGAAATAGCGTTTGTAGATGCCTACGCATCGTAGCAATAGAGTTGTAGTGCTTCTCAAAACGCGATATTGCATCCCATATCTATGCTTCATGATAAGATATAATATTCATTGCGAAGTGTCATGTATACCTCATATTCACTTCAAACGAATGTAAATGCGACACTTCCTAGCTAGGAAATAGCGTATTCAGATGTCTACGTATCGTGGCAATAGAGTTCTAATGCTACATAAATCGCGATTTCGCATCTCATTTCTATGTTTCGAGATAAGATATAATATTCATTGAGAAGTATCATGTATACCTCGTATTCACGTCAAAAGAATGTAAATGCGACTATTGCTTGCTAGGAAATAGCGTTGGCAGAAGTCTACGTATCGTAGGATGAGCGTTCTAATGCCTCTCAAAACGCGATATCGCATCTCAATTCTATGCTTCATGATAAGATATAATATTCATTGCGAAGTGTCATGTATACCTCGTATTCACTTCAAAGGAATGTAAATGCGACTATTGCTTGCTAGGAAATAGCGTTTGCAGATGTCTACGTATCGTAGCAATAGAGTTCTAATGCTACTTAAATCGCGAAATCGCATCTCATTTATATGTTTCGTGATACGATATAATATTAATTGCGAAGTGTCATGTACACCTCGTATTCACTTCAAAGGAATGTAAATGCGACACTTCCATGCTAGGAAATAGCGTTTGCAGATGTCTCCGCATCGAGGCCATAGAGCTCTAATGCTTCTTAAAACGCGATATCGCATCACTCTTCTATGTTTCATGATTAGATATAATATTCATTGCGAAGTGTCACGTATACCTCGTATTCACTTCAAAAGAATGTAAATGCGACTATTGCTTGCTAGGAAATAGCATTTGCAGATGTCTACGTATCGTAGCGATAGAGTTCTAATGCTACTTAAATCGCGATATCGCCTCTCATTTCTATGTTTCGTGATAAGATATAATATTCATTGCGAAGTGTCATGTACACCTCGTATTCACTTCAAAAGAATGTAAATGCGACTAATGCTTGCTAGGAAATAACGTTTGCAGATGTCTACGTATCGTAGCAATAGCGTTCTAATGCTACTTAAATCGCGATATCGCATCTCATTTATATGTTTCGTGATAAGATATAATATTCATTGCGAAGTGTCGTGTATACCCCGTATTCACTTCAAAAGAATGTAAGTGCGACACTTCCATGCTAGGAAATAGCGTTTGCAGATGTCTACGTATCGTAGCAATAGATTTTTAACGCTTCCTAAAGCGCGATATAGCATCTCATTTCTATGTTACATGATAAGATATAATATTCATTGCGAAGTGATATATACTCCTCGTATTCACATCAAAAGAATGTAAATGCGACACTTCCATGCTAGGAAATAGCGTTTGCAGAATGTCTAAGTGTCGTAGCAATAGGGTCCTAATCCTTCTTAAGACGCGATATCGCATCTCACTCCTATGTTTCATGATAAGATATAGTATTCATTGCTAAGTGTTATGTATACCTCGTCTACACTTCAAAATAATGTAAATGCCACACTTCCTTGCTAGGAGATGCGTTTCCAGATCTCTACCTATCGAAGCAATGGAGTTCTAATGCTTCTTGAAACGCGATATGGTATCTCAGTTCTATGTTGCATGATAAGATGTAATATTTATTGCGAAGTGTTATGTATACCTCGTATACACTTCAAATGAATTTAAATGCCACACTTCCTTTCTAGGGAATAGCGTTCCCAGATTTCTACGTATCGAAGATATAGGGTTGTAATGCTTCTTAAAACGCGACATCGCCTCTCAATTCGATGTGTCACGATAAGATATAATATTCATAGCGAAGTGTTATGTATACCTCGTCTACACTTCAAAGCAATGTAAATGCCACACATCCTTACTAGGAAATGCGGTTCCAAATATCTACGTATCGAAGCAACAGAGTACTAATGCTTCTTAAAAAGCGATATCGCATCGCAGTTCTATGTTTCGTGATATGATATAATTATTCATTGCGAAGTGTTATGTATACCTCGTCTACATTTCCAAAGAATGTAAATGCCACACATCCTTGCTAGGAAATATCGTTTCCAGATGACTACATATCGAAGCAATAGAGTTGTATCGCTTCTTAAAACACGATAACGCATTTCAGTTTTGTGTTTCACGATAAGATATAATATTCATTGCGAAGTGTTAGGTATACCTCGAATACACTTCAAAAGAATGTAAATGCCACACTTCCTTGCTAGGGAAAGCGTTTCCAGATTTCTATGTATCGAAGCAATAGAGTTCTGATGCTCCTTAAAACGCGATATCGCATCTCATTAGTATGTTTCATGATAACATATGGTATTCATTCCGAAGTGTTATGTACACCTCGTCTACACTTCAAAAGAATGTAAGTGCCACACCTCCATTCTAGGAAATGCGTTTCCAGATATCTACGTATAGAACCAATAGTGTTCCAATATTTCTTAAAACGCGATATAGAATCTCGTTTCTATGTTCCATGATATGATATAGTATTCATTACGAAGTGTTATGTATACCTCGTCCACACATCAAAAGAATGTAAATGCCACACTTCTTGGCTAGGAAATTGCGTTTCTAGATGTCTACGCATCGAAGCAATAGATTTCTAACCCTTTATAAAACGCGATATCGCATATCAGTTCTAAGTCACATGATAAGATGTAATTTCAATGCAACGCGTTATGTATATCTCCTCTACACTTCAAATGAATGTAAATACATCACTTCCTTGCTACGGAATTTTGTTTCTATATCTGGAGGTTTTGAAGCAATAGAGTTCTAATGCTTCGTAAAACGCGGCTGCGCATCTTACTTCTATATTTCATGATAAGATGTAATATTCATAGCATCGCGTTATGTTTATCTGCTTCTGCACATGAATTGAGTGTGAACCCTACACTTTCTTGCCCGGGGATAGCGTTTCTAGGTGTCCAGGTGCCGAAGCATTTAATTTGTCATGCTTCATGCACCTCAATATCGCATTTCATATAAACAGTTCAAAGTAAGTTAGAAGGTTGTAAAGCTCTATGCATCGCATTATGCTTATCTGCTTTTGTGCTTTATAATGCTCTGGAATGTGAGAAGGTCCTCAACCATCCTTAACCCCCTAAAGAGAAGTCAAAAGTCCAGCGGCCCTGCAGGTGGGCCATGGGAGCGCGGCGCGCGAGGCGCTACGCAATTTAAATGATCAGGAGGATCCCCTCGGGGACACCCAAGGGGGCGAGAAGAGGAAATCGCCAAAATCCACTGATCAATGGACCCGAACAACACCGAAGCCTACAGCCCACTCCACCAAGGAGCCCCGAGGAGGATGCAGGAGACCCGAGGACCACCAGCGAATTCAAGGAACCTGAAGAAGAGAACTTGAGAGCTTATTCACTAAAGCGTCCCATTTCTTGTGTCGCATATTGTATATTGTATCTTATATCGTGAAGCGAGTTATGATACCCGGTAATTTGCGGCGTGTTGCGTAGTTTTCCGTAGCCCTTGTTAGTTAAACCCACGTCGAGGCCATAAGTAAACATGCCGTGACTTCAGTATCTCGCGACCTGAGTGTGTGTACTTGGCTAGGCGTAGTCGAGAAGAGGAGCATTTCGAAGTTTCAAGGGTTGTTCCGCTCCAGGGTTCTCGGGGTCGTGTAGTCTATCCCTTTTCTACTTTCTGAGCAGCTGGCGCCCAAGAAAAGTTGTACGTGAGCGGATACCTTGGAACCATAGATTGCTTTAGATTAAAGTACGTTTTACACCTTAAAGCATTTAGATAATTAACCCTTTCGAGTTTCCCTGACTTACTATATATAGGTTTCCATCACAACTAATAGGAACCATCACTTTACATAGATATATAGAACACACACAGTTTTAAACGTAGAATTGAGAATTTGAGAACTTACTTTGAAACGTTAGTAGTGAGGAATTCCATCGGATTTCATAGAAATTCAGAACTTACTTGCTATGAAACATAGGCAGATAAGGGCCATCGCGTTGCTTAGAACTTTAGAACTTGCTTACTTCAACAAAGATTTCTATTGGCTTCGTCCGTTCTTTTAGAAGAGTTTTTGATAAACCACATACTTTTCACGCTTCTGATATCTTTGAAAGTTCGCGAGATGTAATCGTTTAAGTTTTAAAATGATTACTTAGTGTGGATTATTATTTAGTAACTCGCTCATAAACGAGTCTGCATAGGATTTAATCCATAAGTTTTTAAGCCTGGAATTTATGCAGTTATTTGTTATTCACTTATTGCTCAAACGACAAAGATTCTGACCACTTCAAAATGGTTGACTTTCATCAATTTTCTTAAAAATTGAAATACTGCCCAACTGCTTGCATTAAAGACTGTAATTAAAGCTTTCGAAACATTTTACCTCTTATAGATGAATTCTGGAATTGAAATTGAATGTTTGACTTTTCTAGCTCCTGTTTAGACATCTTTCTATTGGAATGTTCAAGTATTTTTCATATTCGTAATTATTAAAAATGTTTTACTTGATTCTTTTATTTAATATTTAGAATTTTCTGAGAAATATTTTTTATCGTAACGAACTATATAATTGCAATTATAATTCTTTATGAAGTAATAATAACGGAAAGGTATGTATCCATTCTTGTAGTTTTGTAAAGAGTATTTAACTATCTAAAATGAAACATTGAGATCTGTTTACAATCTAATGGAAATTAATTACCTTTTGATTCAAATTCACAATGATAATCTTCCATAGTTCAACAATTTTGTGAGCTGTCCTCAGGAATCCGCAGCTCAGTACTTATATAAAATGAACGACACAAAGAACAGCCTAACCAAACGTATTCGAACCGATTTTTCAATACTAATCTTATCATGTTTAACTTATGCTGCAAACTATTGAAATGCCCTTCGAAAAGTGTTTATTCACAGTGAAGTAAACGGTAAGTATTACGCCTTGCATCACTGTCCACAATACGTATGTTTCATTTACTATCAAAACCGTGAGTATTATCGCCTTTCTTTACTTTTTGTAACCTTCAATGCCTTCATGTTACAGATCGTTAAACTTGCTTTAAAATGCTCTATCGTATTACGGAAGAATGGACATACCAATTCATTTTAAAAAATGAAGGTAACCTTCATATGTCCAACATAACTCCACTTACAAAAAAACTATTTTCATCAACGGATGGGCCCTTTGTACTATGCAATTTTATATTAGCAAAAACTTCTATGAAACTTATAGTTTCGTGGATATCTGAGGTGCTACTTATTACTGCCCCACCCTGTATATTGTTATGGATGTGTCCAACAAGGCAACGATGAACAGAGTTAAATTTAATATTATGATGTTTATTATTTTACTCATAGTATATTTGTTTTTCTGGAATTTTGCCAAAAAACAATGTTCACGATGTCGACAGATGAATATATTTGCCTTAGAATTACAAGAGCCAACAATTTCGAAAGTAGAATATTACTTTATTTCGCTAACCGAATCATTGCAAACGTTAAGTAAAGTGCTTTGCTTTCAAAACAGTCAGATGAAAATTACGATACAACGTTTCCAAGAAATGGTACGTGCCACTGTTCTTTAATTTCAGTTTATTTAATCAAAGGAAATTTAATTGAAATATCCGCAAAATTTGAGGACAAAAAGTTATTGTAATTTTACGCAACATATATGATGGTGATAAAGGATAAGTATACGGAACTGAAAATGGAAAGTAGCGAGCAGAAAAAGAAACTGATGGAGCTACAAAGTAGATTGATACATCCGTCTGTTAATCAAAGAACTATTGCAAAAATCAAGTATAATCAATATTACTTCTGCTCAAAGGCTATAATAGAATTGGACCGAAATGGGTACAAAACAGGCCATTATATCTATACGTTCTATTCTATGCAAAGGCAAATATTTCAAAGAGAAAAGATGTGTTACTTACAAATTACTTATGTTCCTAGATATCTCTATTAAAGCACCGAGATATAGCACACGGGCAACACGGCCGTGACAATGACACTATCAGCTCACCATAGCTACACGCGTGGTTGTGGCGTAGGCTAACATTTACTAATGGGGAAGCTGTTTCCATAAAAATTATAAGCAAATATGAAAAATAACTAAACTGTGCAATTTACTTATTTTGATTCCAAAATAGATACACCGGCACAAAACAAAGATATAAGAACTCGATTTTATTATTTTCTATAAACTAGCTCGATAGGGCGATTTTTTCCATAAAGTCGATAATTACTTTGTCATAAAAATATACACACTTATTTTATATATATTTTCTTCAATTTATTGTTGCAAATTCATGCAATTGAGGGTTACATTAAATACGATGACAGCATGTTATTTCAAAAATTACACAAGGCGAAGTTAGGGACGCAACAGCATGAATTTTTATTTTATAAGTAATATTTTTTTTATAATTAATATTTTTAGTCTATGATGGATTGAAAGAAATATATACGACTCGCTCAATAACTATAAATATAGGAAAACGACCATCAAAATGTCTATCAATACTCATATGCTGAACATCTACTGACATCTAACGGTTCTAATTTGTATGAAAGCACAGGTTCCCCATTGCTAAATGTGATCCTGCGTCATTGCTGAGGAGATTCATGAATGGAGCGATGATACGCGTGTCACCATGGTGCTGGTGCTGCGCGATTCGCTTGTCTAGAACGTGCTGGTAACACCTAGGTTACCTAGCTAGGGCTAGGTAGGAGCCCTAAGGAGGATCTAAGGGGATCCGAAGACCCCCAGCAAACCTATATAATGAGCTAGCCAGCACGAAGACAGCCTCTTATTCTTCTGAACGACTTAGCGACTACTTACCGAGAGAGAGAGAGAGAGAGAGAGAGAGAGAGAGAGAGAGAGAGAGAGAGAGAGAGAGAGAGAGAGAGGTAGACGGACTGAATGAGATCCATACTTGTTGGAAACGAGAACGTGAGTCCTTATACGCTAAAGCGTCCCATTTGTTCCCTGCCGCAATTGTGATATCGCGTATTGTAATTTGTATTGTATAACGGGTGGTGATCCCCGGTCATTCGCGGCGTGTCGTATACCCTTTTGTAATACCGCGTCGAGGCAATCTAGAAAGAAGCCGTGAGTTCAGTATCCCGCGACCCTAATTTGCGCGCTCGGCTAGAAGCAGTCGAGCGAAAGAGTATTTCGAAATTTCGAGGGTTATCTTGCACCGGGTTTCCCCGGGTTGCGTGGTTTATTAGTTTTTGCTACTTCTTGAGTAGCTGGCGCCCAAAAAGTCCCAACCTCGCAGCTTCGAAATACTTGCTGGATAGGAAATTTATTGCTCTGTACTTCGCGTTGCCGAAGCACGCGGATATTCTGTACCCCGATATAACCCCGGACTAAACTTCTGGATACCCCGTTATTATTGGTTCTATATACCCTTTTCTTGCGGATTGTAACGGGAAAAACCGTCACAGTACTTAATTATACATGACTGCATAAAAAGGATGTCATATACTTTTATAATCAATGCGATATAAGAATATAAAACGATGAACTATCCACTCCCATCAGGAGTAAAAACGATGTTTGGTACGCAAAGTTCATTGCAAAATATAATCAAGCAGTTAATATATCAAATCACTGCACAAAATAAATCACTGAATGTATAATGATATGAATAGTAAGAAAAACATATTTACCTGTTAGATGTTTATAAATTCAAATTTAAAAGTCCAAGTCACATTTAATATATTATTGTTTAACAAGGTGATTTAATGTTGTTTCAAATAGGCGTGCAGAACTAGCTCGTACTTCTGTCAATGTAATTTCATTCGAAAAATACAAAGGATAAGAGGAAATATTCTCCAATATATAACATATATAAATCAACGGATGCAAGAGAGAACACTCGATCTCGGTGTAACGAGACCGGGGCGTCATCCTGCAGTAATCGTATAACGCCTGTTCCTAGATGGTGTAGAGAGTGAATGTGGAGGGTGAAAAGCATAAAATAACAACAATGTAACTAAAGAGAAAGAGAAAGAGAATATGTGGAAGCATTGCATTTATTAAGAGGAAATCCTAGAAATATCAAACAACAGATTATATACCATACTGTAAGGGTAAGGTACAACGAAATAGACGATATCGTGAGAGAAACTAAAAAAATCGAGAAACTTAAAAAGAAAATAATAATTTAGATTGAGCGAATTAATATCACTGATCCCGGCAAGCTTAATGGAAAACGCATAACGATGAATCGGTTAGAGTATAAGATAGATGTTGGTCGCGGTTTGAGTGGCCCTGGGAATCCTTTGCCCGCATCAGGGCAGGCAGTAGGATGGTGGAGAGCCTGCCCTCCTGTTGCTTGGATCTATGGAATTCACATTCTATTGTAGAGTAGAAGCAGATAATTATAATGCTTTTCATAGAAGATTACAGCTTACTTAATTCGAAACGTTGAAATGAGATGAGTCATGGCATTGTATAATGCATTAGTACTCTATTGTCTCGACATGTAGACACTACGAAGGGCAATCCTGTTGCATGGAGCTGTAGAATTTACATTCTTATGAAGTTTTAAAGCAGATAAGCATAGAGCTATGCATAAGAGATTACAGCATTCTTACTTTGAAACGATGAAATGGGATGCGCCAGCGCATTGCATGGAGAATTCTAGCTCGATTGCTTTAACAGATAGACACTACGGAGCGCCATACCGTTGCATGGAATTATATAGTTCACATTCTATTGAAGACCTCTAACAGTTAAGCACAATGTTATGGATATATGATTACAGATTCTTTGCATTGAAACGTTGAAATGAGATGCGACATCGCGCTGATTGAAGTATTAGAAATGTCTTGCTTGGACACGTAGAGATCTAGAAACGATATTCTGTTGCAAGTAAGTATAGGATTCACATCCTTCTAAGGTCTAGATGCAGATAAATGTAACATATTGCATAGAACATTGCAATTTACCATGAATCATTGAAATGACTTGCGACATCGTGTTGAATGAAGCAATAGAACACTATTGCTCCGATAAGTAAGCAAATGGAAACGCTATTTCCTAGCAAGGAAGTGTCGCACTTACGTTTACTTATGGTGTAGACGAGGTATACATAACACTTCGCAATGACTATTATATATTATCATGAAACATAGAAATGAGATGCGGTATCACGATTTAAGAAGCACTAAAACTCTATTGCTTCGATACGTAGGCATCTGGAAACGCATATCCTAGCAAGAATGTGTGGCATTTACATACCTCTGAAGTGCAGACGAGGCATACCTAAAATTTCGCAATGAATATTATATCTTGTCATGAAACATAGAAATGTGATGCGATATCGCGTTTTAAGAAGCTTTAGAACTCCATTGCTTCGATACCTAGAAACATGGAAACGCATTGCCTAGCAAGGATGTGTGACATTTACATTCTTTTGTAGTGTGGACGAGGTATACATAACACTTCGCAATGAATAATACATCTTATCATGCAACATAGAAATGAGATGCGATATCGCGTTTTAAGAAGCAATAGAACTCTATCGCTTCGATACGTAGGCATCTGGAAATGCATTTCCTCGCAAGGATGTGTGCCATTTACATTCCTTTGAGGTGTAGACGAGGCATACTTAACAATTCGCAATGAATATTATATCTTATCACGAAACATAGAAATGAGATGAGATATCGCGATATATGAAGCGTTATAACTCTATTGCTACGATACGTAGACATCTGCACACGCTATTTCCTAGCAGGCAATAGTCGCATTTACATACTTTTCAAATGAACACGAGTTATACATTACACTTCGCAATGTATATTATATCTTATCACGAAGTATAGAAATGAGATGCGATATCGCGATTTAAGTAGCATTAGAAATCTATTGCTACGATTCGTAGACATCTGAATACGCTATTTCCTAGCAAGGAAGTGTCGCATATACATTCGTTTGGAGTGAATACGAGGAATACATGACACTTCGCGATGAATATTGTATCTTATCATGAAGCATAGAAATGAGATGCGATATCGCATTTAAGAAGCATTAGAACTCTATTGCCTCGATGCGTAGGCATCTGCAGACGCTATTTCCCAGCAAGCAAGTGTCGCATTTACATTCGTTTGGAGTGAATAGGAGGTATACATGACAGACCGCAATGAATATTATATCTTATCACCAAACATTTAAATGAGATGCGATATCGCGATATAAGTAGCATTAGAACCCAATTGCTGCGATACGTAGACATCTGCAAACGCTATTTCCTAGCAAGCAATAGTCGCATTTACAATCTTTTGAAGTGAAAACGAGGTATACATGACACTTCGCAATGAACATTATATCTTATCACGAAACATATAAATGGGATGCGATATCGCGATTTAAGTAGCATTAGATCTCTATTGCTACGATACGTAGACATCTGAATACGCTATTTCCTAGCAAGAAAATGTCGCACTTACATTCGTTTGGAGTGAATACGAGGTATACATGACGCTTCGCCATCAATATTATATCTTATCATGAATCATAGAAATGAGATGCGATACCGCGTTTTGAGAAACATTAGAACTCTATTGCTACGATACGTAGACATCTGCAAACGCTATTTCCTAGGATGGAAGTGTCGCATTTACATTCTTTTGAAGTGAATCCGAGGTATACATGACACTTCGCAATGAAAATTATATTTTATCACGAAACATATAAATGAGATGCGATATCGCGATTTAAGTAGCATTAGAACTATATTGCTACGATACGTAGCCATCTGGAAACGTCATTTCCTAGCAAGCAATAGTCGCATTTACATTCTTTTGAAGTGAATGCGAGGTATGCATGACACTTCGCAATTAATATTACATCTTATCACGAAACATAGAAATGAGATGCGATATTGCGATTTAAGTAGCATTAGAACTCTATTGCTACCATACGTAGACATCTGAGTACGCTATTTTCTAGCAACGAAATGTCGCATTTACATTCGATTGGAGTGAATACGAGGTATACATGACGCTTCGCAATCAATATTATATCTTTACATTATGCATAGAAATGAGATGCGATATCGCGTTTTGAGAAGCATTAGAACTCTATTGCTACGATACGTAGACATCTGCAAACGCTATTTCCTAGGAAGGAAACGTCGCATTTACATTCTTTTGAATAGAATACGATGTATACATGACAGTTCGCAATGAATATTATATCTTATCACGAAAGATGTAAATGAGTTGCGATATCGCGATTTAAGTAGCATTAGAACTCTATTGCTACGATACGTAGACATTTGCAAACGCTATTTCCTAGCAAGCAATAGTCGCATTTCCATTCTTTTGAAGTGAATACATGGTATACATGACCATTAGCAATGAATATTATATCTTATCACGAAACATAGAAATGAGATGCGATATCGCGATTTAAGCAGCATTAGAACTGTATTGCTACGAAACGTAGGCATCTGCAGACGTCATTTCCTAGCAAGGAATAGTCGCATTTACATTCTTTTGAAGTGAATGCGAGGTATGCATGACTTTTCGCAATGAATATTATATCTTATCATGAAACATAGAAGTGAGATGCGATATCGCATTTAAGAAGCATTAGAACTCTATTGCCTCGATGCGTAGAAATCTGAATACGCTATTTCCTAGCTAGGAAATGTCGCATTTACATTCTTTTGAAGTCAATACGAGGTATACATGACACTTCGCAATGAATATTATATCTTATCACGAAACACAGAAATGAGGTGCGATATCGCGATTTAAGTAGCATTAGAAATCTATTGCTACGATACGTAGGCATCTGCAAACGCTATGCCCTAGCAAGGAATAGTAGCATTTACATTCTTTTGAAGTGAATACGAGGTATACATAACACTTCGCAATGAATACTATATCTTATCATGAATCATAGAAGTGAGATGCGATATCACGTTTTAAGAAGCATTAGAAACTTATTGCCTCGACGCGTAGACATCTGCAGACGCTATTTGCTAGCATGGAAGTGTCGCATTTACATTCTTTTGAAGTGAATACGAGGTATACATGACTCTTCGCAATGAATATTATATCTTATCACGAAACATAGAAATGAGATGCGATATCGCGATTTAAGTAGCATTAGAAATCTATTGCTACGATACGTGTACATCTGAAAACGCCATTTCCTAGCAAGGAAGTGTCGCATTTACATTCGTTTGGAGACAATACGAGGTATACATGACACTTCGCAATGAATATTATATCTTATCATGAAACATAGAAGAGAGATGCGATATCGCGTTTCAAGAAGCATTAGAACTCTATGGCCCCGATGCGGAGACATTTGCAAACGCTATTTCCTAGCAATCAATAGTCGCATTTACATTCTTTTGAAGTGAATTCTAGGTTTACATGATACTTCGGAATGAATACTATAACTTATCACGAAACATAGAAATGAGATGCGATATCGCGATCTAAGAAGCATTAGAACTCTATTGCTCCGATACGTAGGCATCTGCAAACGCTATGCCCTAGCAAGGAATAGTCGCATTTACATTCATTTGATGTGTATACGAGGTATACAATGACACTTCGCAATGAATATTATATCTTATAATGAATCATAGAAATGAGATGCGATATCGCGATCTAAGAAGCATTAGAACTCTATTAGCTCGACGCGTAGACATCAGCAGACGCTATTTCCTAGCATGGAAGTGTCGCATTTACATTCTTTTGAAGTGAATACGAGGTATACATGACACTTCGCAATGAATATTATATCTTATCATGAAGCATAGAAATGAGATGCGATATCGCGTTTTGAGAAGCATTAAAGCACTATTGCTGTGAAACGTAGACATCTGCAAGCGCTATTTCCTAGCAAGGAAGATACGCATTTACATTCTTTTGAAGTGAATACGAGGTATACATGACACATCGCAATGAATATTATATCTTATCATGAAGCATAGAAATGAGATGTGATATCGCGTTTTGAGAAGCATTAGAGCTCCATTGCTACGATACGTAGACATCTGCAAACGCTATTTCCTAGCAAGGAAGATTCGCATTTACATTCTTTTGAAGTGAATACGAGGTATACATGACACTTCGCAATGAATATTATATCTTATCATGAAGCACAGAAATGAGATTCGATATCGCGTTATGAGAAGCATTAGATCTCTATTGCTACGATACGTAGACATCTGCACTCGCTATTTCCGAGCAAGAAAGATTCGCATTTACATTCTTTTGAAGAGAATACGAAGTATACATGACACTTCGCAAAGAACATTATATCTTATCACGAAACATAGAAGAGTGATGCGATATCGCGATATAAGTAGCATTAGAACTCTATTGCTACGATACGTAGACATCTGCAAACGCTATTTCCTAGCAAGCAATAGTCGCATTTTCATTCTTTTGAAGTGAATACGAGGTATTCATGACACTTCGCAATGAATATTATATCTTTACATAAAACATAGAAATGAGATGCGGTATCGCGTTTTGAGAAGCATTAGAACTCTATTGCTACGATACGTAGACATCTGCAAACGCTATTTCCTAGCAAGCAATAGTCGCATTTTCATTCTTTTGAAGTGAATACGAGGTATACATGACACTTCGCAATGAATATTATATCTTATCATGAAACATAGAAGGGAGATGCGATATCGCGTTTTAGGAAGCATTAGAACACTATTGCCTCGATGCGGAGACATCTGCAGACGTTATTTCCTAGCATGGAAATGTCGCATTTAGATTCTTTTGAAGTGAATACGAGGTATTCATGACACTTCGCAATGAATATTATATCTTTACATAAAACATAGAAATGAGATGCGGTATCGCGTTTTGAGAAGCATTAGAACTCTATTGCTACGATACGTAGACATCTGCAAACGCTATTTCCTAGCAAGCAATAGTCGCATTTTCATTCTTTTGAAGTGAATACGAGGTATACATGACACTTCGCAATGAATATTATATCTTATCATGAAACATAGAAGGGAGATGCGATATCGCGTTTTAGGAAGCATTAGAACACTATTGCCTCGATGCGGAGACATCTGCAGACGTTATTTCCTAGCATGGAAATGTCGCATTTAGATTCTTTTGAAGTGAATTCGAGGTATACATGACACTTTGGAATGAATATTATAACTTATCACGAAACATGGAAATGAGATGCGATATCGCGATCTAAGAAGCATTAGAACTCTACTGCTACGATACGTAGACATCTGAAAACGCCATTTCCTAGGAAGGAAGTGTCGCATTTACATTCGTTTGGAGAGAATACGAGGTATACATGACACTTCGCAATGAATATTATATCTTATCATGAAACATAGAAGAGAGATGCCATATCGCGTTTCAAGAAGCATTAGAACACTATGGCCCCGATGCGGAGACATCTGCAAACGCTATTTCCTAGCAATCAATAGTCGCACTTACATTTTTTTGAAGTGAATACGAGGTAGACATGACATTTCGCAATGAATATTATATCTTATCACGAAACATATAAGTGGGATGCGATATCGCGATTTAAGTAGCATTAGAACTCTATTGCTACGATACGTAGACATCTGCAAACGCTATTTCCTAGCAAGCAATAGTCGCATTTACTTTCTTTTGAAGTGAATACGAGGTGTACATGACACTTCGCAATGAATATTATATCTTATAATGGAACATAGAAATGAGATGCGATATCGCGATATAAGAAGCATTAGAACTCTATTGCCTCGACGCGTAGACATCTGCAGACGCTATTTCCTTGCATGGAAGTGTCGCATTTTCATTCTTTTGTAGTGAATACGAGGTATACATGACACTTCGCAATGAATATTATATCTTATCACGAAACATAGAAATGAAATGCGACATCTCGTTGTAAGAAGTATTAGGACTCTATTGCCTCAATGCGGAGATATCTGCAAGGGCTATTTCCTAGCATGGAAATGTCGCATTTAGATTCTTTTGAAGTGAATTCGTGGTATACATGACACTTCGGAATGAATATTATAACTTATCACGAAACATTGAAATGAGATGCGATATCGCGATATAAGCTGCATTAGAACTCAATTTCTACGATACGTAGGCATCTGCAAACGCTATTTCCTAGCAAGGAATAGTAGCATTTACATTCTTTTGAAGTGAATACGAGGTATACATAACACTTCGCAATGAATATTATATCTTATCATGAAGCATAGAAATGAGATGTGATATCGCGTTTTGAGAAGCATTAGAACTCCATTGCTACGATACGTAGACATCTGCAAACGCTATTTCCTAGCAAGCAATAGTCGCATTTACTTTCTTTTGAAGTGAATACGAGGTGTACATGACACTTCGCAATGAATATTATATCTAATCACGAAGCATAGAAATGAGATGCTATATCGCGATTTAAGAAGCATTAGAACTATACGGTCTCGATGTGGAGATATCTGCAAACGCTATTTTCTAGCATGGAAGTGTGGCATTTACATTCTTTTGATGTGAATACGAGGTATACACGACACTTCGCAATGAATAATATATCTTATAATGGAACATAGAAATGAGATGCGATATCGCGATATAAGAAGCATTAGAACTCTATTGCCTCGACGCGTAGACATCTGCAGACGCTATTTCCTTGCATGGAAGTGTCGCATTTTCATTCTTTTGTAGTGAATACGAGGTATACATGACACTTCGCAAAGAACATTATATCTTATCACGAAACACAGAAGAGTGTTCCGATATCCCGTTTTAAGTAGCATTAGAACTCTATTGCATCTATGTGTAGACATCTGCAGACGCTATTTCCTAGCAAGGAAGTTTCGCATTTACATTCTATTGAGGTGAATACGAGGTGTACATGACACTTCGCAATGAATATTATATCTTATCACGAAACATATAAATGAGGTGTCATATCGCGATTTAAGTAGCATTAGAACGCTATTGCTACGATACGCCGACATCTGCAAACGCTATTTCCTAGCAAGCTATAGTCGCATTTACATTCTTTTGAAGTGAATTCGAGGTATACATGACACTTCGGAATGAATATTATAACATATCACGAAACATAGAAATGAGATGCGATATCGCGATCTAAGAAGCATTAGAACTCTATTGCTACGATACGTAGACATCTGAAAACGCCATTTCCTAGCAAGGAAGTGTCGCATTTACATTCGTTTGGAGAGAATACGAGGTATACATGACACTTCGCAATGAATATTATATCTTATCATGAAACATAGAAGAGAGATGCCATATCGCGTTTCAAGAAGCATTAGAACACTATGGCCCCGATGCGGAGACATCTGCAAACGCTATTTCCTAGCAATCAATAGTCGCATTTACATTCTTTTTAAGTGAATTCTAGGTTTACATGATACTTCGGAATGAATATTATAACTTATCACGAAACATAGAAATGAGATGCGATATCGCGATCTAAGAAGCATTAGAACTCTATTGCTACGATACGTAGGCATCTGCAAACGCTATGCCCTAGCAAGGAATAGTCACATTTACATTCTCTTGTAGTGAATGCGAGGTATACATGACACTTCGCAATGAATATTATATCTTATCATGAAACCTAGAAGAGAGATGCGATATCGCGATCTAAGGAGCATTAGAACACTATTGCTACGATACGTAGGCATCTGCAAACGCCATTTCCTAGCAAGGAAGTGTCGCATTTACATTCGTTTGGAGAGAATACGAGGTATACATGACACTTCGCAATGAATATTATATCTTATCATGAAACATAGAAGAGAGATGCCATATCGCGTTTCAAGAAGCATTAGAACACTATGGCCCCGATGCGGAGACATCTGCAAACGCTATTTCCTAGCAATCAATAGTCGCATTTACATTCTTTTTAAGTGAATTCTAGGTTTACATGATACTTCGGAATGAATATTATAACTTATCACGAAACATAGAAATGAGATGCGATATCGCGATCTAAGAAGCATTAGAACTCTATTGCTACGATACGTAGGCATCTGCAAACGCTATGCCCTAGCAAGGAATAGTCACATTTACATTCTCTTGTAGTGAATGCGAGGTATACATGACACTTCGCAATGAATATTATATCTTATCATGAAACCTAGAAGAGAGATGCGATATCGCGATCTAAGGAGCATTAGAACACTATTGCTACGATACGTAGGCATCTGCAAACGCTATTTCCTAGCAAGGAAGATTCGCATTTACTTTCTTTTGAAGTGAATACGAAGTATACATGACACTTCGCAAAGAGCATTATATCCTATCGCGAAACACGGAAGAGTGATGCGATATCGCGTTTTAAGTAGCATTACAACTCTATTGCTACGATACGTGGACATCTGAGTACGCTATTTCCTAGCAAGGAAGTGTCGCATTTACATTCGTTTGAAGTGAATGCGAGGTATACATGACACTTCGCAATGAATATTATATCTTATCGTTAAACATAGAAGTGAGATGCGATATCGCGTTTTAAGAAGCATTAGATCTCTATTGCCTCGATGCGCAGATATCTGCAAACGCTATTTCCTAGCATGGAAGTGTCGCATTTACATTCGTTTGGAGAGAATACGAGGTATACATGACACATCGCAAAGAACATTATATCTTATCACGAAACACAGAAGAGTGTTCCGATATCCCGTTTTAAGTAGCATTAGAACTCTATTGCATCTATGTGTAGACATCTGCAGACGCTATTTCCTAGCAAGGAAGTTTCGCATTTACATTCTATTGAGGTGAATACGAGGTGTACATGACACTTCGCAATGAATATTATATCTTATCACGAAACATATAAATGAGGTGTCATATCGCGATTTAAGTAGCATTAGAACGCTATTGCTACGATACGCCGACATCTGCAAACGCTATTTCCTAGCAAGCTATCGTCGCATTTACATTCTTTTGAAGTGAATTCGAGGTATACATGACACTTCGGAATGAATATTATAACATATCACGAAACATAGAAATGAGATGCGATATCGCGATCTAAGAAGCATTAGAACTCTATTGCTACGATACGTAGGCATCTGCAAACGCTATTTCCTAGCAAGGAAGATTCGCATTTACATTCTTTTGAAGTGAATACGAGGTATACATGACACTTCGCAATGAATATTATATCTTATAATGGAACATAAAAATGAGATGCGATATCGCGAACTAAGAAGCATTAGAACTCTATTGCCTCGAGGCGTAGACATCTGCAGACGTAATTTCCTAGCATGGAAGTGTCGCATTTTCATTCTTTTGTAGTGAATACGAGGTATACATGACACTTCGCAATGAATATTATATCTTATCATGTAACATATAGGTGAGATGCGATATGGCGTTTTAAGAAGCATTAGAAGTCTATGGCCTCGATGCGGAGACTTCTGCAAACACCATTTCCTAGCATGGAAGTGTTGCACTTACATTTTTTTGAAGTGAGTACGAGGTAGACATGACATTTCGCAATGAATATTATATCTTATCACGAAACATATAAGTGGGATGCGATATCGCGATTTAAGTAGCATTAGAACTCTATTGCTACGATACGTAGACATCTGCAAACGCTATTTCCTAGCAAGCAATAGTCGCATTTACTTTCTTTTGAAGTGAATACGAGGTGTACATGACACTTCGCAATGAATATTATATCTAATCACGAAGCATAGAAACGAGATGCGATATCGCGATTTAAGAAGCATTAGAACTATACGGCCTCGATGTGGAGATATCTGCAAACGCTATTTTCTAGCATGGAAGTGTGGCATTTACATTCTTTTGATGTGAATACGAGGTATACACGACACTTCGCAATGAATATTATATCTTATAATGGAACATAGAAATGAGATGCGATATCGCGATATAAGAAGCATTAGAACTCTATTGCCTCGACGCGTAGACATCTGCAGACGCTATTTCCTTGCATGGAAGTGTCGCATTTTCATTCTTTTGTAGTGAATACGAGGTATACATGACACTTCGCAATGAATATTATATCTTATCACGAAACATAGAAATGAAATGCGACATCTCGTTGTAAGAAGTATTAGGACTCTTTTGCCTCAATGCGGAGATATCTGCAAGGGCTATTTCCTAGCATGGAAATGTCGCATTTAGATTCTTTTGAAGTGAATTCGTGGTATACATGACACTTCGGAATGAATATTATAACTTATCACGAAACATTGAAATGAGATGCGATATCGCGATATAAGCTGCATTAGAACACAATTTCTACGATACGTAGGCATCTGCAAACGCTATTTCCTAGCAAGGAATAGTAGCATTTACATTCTTTTGAAGTGAATACGAGGTATACATAACACTTCGCAATGAATATTATATCTTATCATGAAGCATAGAAATGAGATGTGATATTGCGTTTTGAGAAGCATTAGAACTCCATTGCTACGATACGTAGACATCTGCAAACGCTATTTCCTAGCAAGCAATAGTCGCATTTACTTTCTTTTGAAGTGAATACGAGGTGTACATGACACTTCGCAATGAATATTATATCTAATCACGAAGCATAGAAATGAGATGCGATATCGCGATTTAAGAAGCATTAGAACTATACGGCCTCGATGTGGAGATATCTGCAAACGCTATTTTCTAGCATGGAAGTGTGGCATTTACATTCTTTTGATGTGAATACGAGGTATACACGACACTTCGCAATGAATATTATATCTTATAATGGAACATAGAAATGAGATGCGATATCGCGATATAAGAAGCATTAGAACTCTATTGCCTCGACGCGTAGACATCTGCAGACGCTATTTCCTTGCATGGAAGTGTCGCATTTTCATTCTTTTGTAGTGAATACGAGGTATACATGACACTTCGCAATGAATATTATATCTTATCACGAAACATAGAAATGAAATGCGACATCTCGTTGTAAGAACTATTAGGACTCTATTGCTTCAATGCGGAGATATCTGCAAGGGCTATTTCCTAGCATGGAAATGTCGCATTTAGATTCTTTTGAAGTGAATTCGTGGTATACATGACACTTCGGAATGAATATTATAACTTATCACGAAACATTGAAATGAGATGCGATATCGCGATATAAGCTGCATTAGAACTCAATTTCTACGATACGTAGGCATCTGCAAACGCTATTTCCTAGCAAGGAATAGTAGCATTTACATTCTTTTGAAGTGAATACGAGGTATACATAACACTTTGCAATGAATATTATATCTTATCATGAAGCATAGAAATGAGATGTGATATCGCGTTTTGAGAAGCATTAGAACTCCATTGCTACGATACGTAGACATCTGCAAACGCTATTTCCTAGCAAGCAATAGTCGCATTTACTTTCTTTTGAAGTGAATACGAGGTATACATAACACTTTGCAATGAATATTATATCTTATCATGAAGCATAGAAATGAGATGTGATATCGCGTTTTGAGAAGCATTAGAACTCCATTGCTACGATACGTAGACATCTGCAAACGCTATTTCCTAGCAAGCAATAGTCGCATTTACTTTCTTTTGAAGTGAATACGAGGTGTACATGACACTTCGCAATGAATATTATATCTAATCACGAAGCATAGAAATGAGATGCTATATCGCGATTTAAGAAGCATTAGAACTATACGGTCTCGATGTGGAGATATCTGCAAACGCTATTTTCTAGCATGGAAGTGTGGCATTTACATTCTTTTGATGTGAATACGAGGTATACACGACACTTCGCAATGAATATTATATCTTATAATGGAACATAGAAATGAGATGCGATATCGCGATATAAGAAGCATTAGAACTCTATTGCCCCGACGCGTAGACATCTGCAGACGCTATTTCCTTGCATGGAAGTGTCGCATTTTCATTCTTTTGTAGTGAATACGAGGTATACATGACACTTCGCAATGAATATTATATCTTATCATGTAACATATAGGTGAGATGCGATATGGCGTTTTAAGAAGCATTAGAAGTCTATGGCCTCGATGCGGAGACTTCTGCAAACGCTATTTCCTAGCATGGAAGTGTCGCATTTACGTTCCATTGATGTGAATACGAGGTATGCATGGCACTTCGCAATGGATATTATATCTTTTCATGAAATATATAAATGAGATGCGACATCTCGTTCTAAGAAGTATTAGAACTCTATTCTTACGATACGTGGTCATCTGGAAACGCTTTTTCCTAGCAAGGAAGTGTCGCATTTACATCCTTCTGAAGTGAATACGAGGTATACATGACACTTCGCAATGAATATTATATCTGATCATGAAACATAGAAATGAGATGCGACATCTCGTTTTAAGAAGCATTAGAACTCTATTGCTTCGATACCTAGACATCTGGAAACGCTATTTCCTAGCAAGGATGTGTGGCATTTACATTCTTTTGGTGTGTAGACGAGATATACCTAACACTTCGCAATGACTATTATATCTTATCATGAAACATAGAAATGACATACGATATCGTGGTACAAGAAGCATTAGAACTCCACTGCTTCGATACGTAGACATCTGGAAGCGCTATTTTCTAGCAAGGAAGTGTTGCATTTACATACTTTTGAAGCGAATACGAGGTGTACATATCACTCCACAATGAATACTACATCTTATCATGAAACATAGGAATGAGATGCGATATCGCGACTTAAGATGCATTAGAACCCTATTGCTACGATACGTAGGCATCTGCAAACGCTATTTCCTAGCAAGGAAGTGTCGCAATTACATTCATTTTAAGTGTATGCGAGGTATACATGACACTTTGCAATGAATATTATATCTTATCACGGAACATAGAAATGACATGCGATATGGCGTTTTAAGAAGCATTAGAACTCTATTGCTTCGATACGTAGACATCAGGAAACGCTTCCTCCTAGAAAGGAAGTGTCGCATTTACATTCATTTGAAGTGTAGACAAGGAATACACAACACTTCGCAATGAATATTATATCTTATCATGAGACATAGAAATGTGATGCGATATCGCGTTTTAAGATGCATTAGAACCCTATTGCTATGATACATAGACATCTGCAATCGCTATCTCCCAGCAAGGAAGTGTTGCATTTGCATTCTTTTGAAGTGAATACGAAGTAGACATAGCACTCCGCAATGAATATTATATCTTATCACGGAACATAGAAATGAGATGCGATATGACGCTTTAAGAAGCATTTGAACTCTATTGCTTCGATACGTAGACATCAGGAAGCGCTTCTTCCTAGAAAGGAAGTGTACATTCATTTGAAGTGAATACGAGGTATACCTACGTCTTCACAATGAATATTATATCTGATCATGAAACATAGAAAAGAGATGCCATATCGCTATTTAAGAAGCATTAGAGCTCTATTGCTTCGATACGGAGACATCTGCAAACGCTATTTCCTAGCAAGGAAGTTTCGCATTTACATTCTTTTGAAGTGAATACGAGGTATACCTACGTCTCCACAATGAATATTATATCTGATCATGAAACATAGAAATGAGATGCGATATCGCTATTTAAGAAGCATTACAACTCTATTGCTACGATACGTAGACATCTGTAAACGCTATTTCCTAGCAAGGAAGTGTCGCATTTACATTCTTTTGACGTGAACACGAGGTATGCATGACACTTCGCAATGAATATTATATCTTATCATGAAACATAGAAAAAAGATGCGATATTGCGTCCTGAGAAGCACTAGAACTCTATTGCTACGATACATAGACATCTGGAAACGCTATTTCCTAGCAGGGAAGTGTCGCAATTTACATTCTTTTGAAGTGAATACGAGGTATTCATAACACTCCACAATGAATATTATATCATATCATGAAACATAGGAATGAGATGCGATATCGCGTCTTGAGAATCACTAGAACTCTTTTGCTACAATATGTAAACTTCTGTAAACGCTATTTCCTAGCAAGGAAGTGTCGCATTTACATTCTTTTGAAGTGAATACGAGGTATACCTAAGTCTCCACAATGAATATTATATCTTATCATGAAACATAGAAATGAAATGCGATATCGCGTTTTAAAAAGCGTTAGAACTCTAATGCTACTATACGTAGACATCTGCAAACGCTACTTCCAAGCAAGGGTGTGTCGCATTTAGATTCTTTCGATGTGAATACGAGGTATACATAGCACTCCACAATGAAAATTTTACCTTATCATGAAACATAGAAATAATTAGCGATATCGCGTTTTAAGAAGCATTAGAACACTATTGCTACGATACGTTGACATCTGCAAACGCTATTTCCTACCAAGGAAGTGTCGCATTTACATTCCTTTGAAGTGAATACGAGGTATACATGACACTTCGCAATGAATATTATATCTTATCATGAAACATAGGAATGAGGTGCTATATCGCGTTTTGAGAAGCATTAGAACTCTATTGCTAATATACGTAGACACCTGCAACCTCTATTTCCTAGCAAGGAAATGTCGTACTTACATTCTTTTGAACTGAATACGAGAGGTATACATGACACTTCGCAATGAATATTATATCTTATGATAAAACATAGAAATGAGATACGATATGGCGTTTCAAGAAGCATTAGAGCTCTATTTCTGCGATACGTAGATATCTGCTAACCTTATTTCCTAGGAAGGTAGTGTCGCATTTACATTCTTTTGAGGTGAATACGAGGTATCACGTCCGGTGGAACTATTTTCCGTTGCTCCGGAGGCTTTACGACACGAGCCTATTTTTCGGAAATAGAAATACGATGCCTGAACCTCACATTGAGGTTGCTAACGATCTAGAACTAGAGGTTTCGACCCCTCGGTAGGAGATCTCGAGTCAGAGTGTGTGCTCTGGAGACGCGTCTCTGACCTCCTCGGTTCGCGGGACGCTACGGTCGCGAACGCTCGTGGTAGGGAGATCGGGGTCCCGCGAGTGGGGGACTCGCGTCTCGAGGCGGAGAGCGCCCGGTCCAGCGAGTGGGGACCCGCGGCTCGTGGTGGGGCTAGCGGCGCATGCCGCATGCTGGTCGCATCTTACTTTGTGTAACATAGATCTAGGAATTCTTATATATGCGTCATGATATGGTATGTATGTCATAGCTTAGAAGTAATATATAGGTTCTAGCAGATCCTGTTCCCCGAATTGGAAAAGACCCCATTCAGGTGATGGGCTGCGGCTACGTCTTCCTGCTGGACGGAATCCTCGGTGCGAGGGAGATAGGGCTGCCCGTCCTTGGTGCGGGCGAGACAGGTATACTCGGTGGTGCGAGTGAGGCAGCGGAACTCGGTGTGAGTGAGCGCGTGCAGGTATGCGCGTGCGAATAGTTGCTGGTTCTGCAGGCGAGTTTGGCTGGTTGCATGCGTCCAGGGGTTGATGCTGGGTGGTGCGAGAAGGTTGATGGGTGGCAGGCGGTACGCCTGACGTCACAAAATGCGACACTTCCTCTCTAGGAAATTCAGTTCCCAATATATCTCTGTATCGAAGTTATAGAGTTCTAATTCTCCTTAAAACGCGATATCGCACCTCATCTCTATGTCTCATGATAAGATATAATATTCATTGCGAGGTGTTATGTATTCCTCGTCTACACTTCAAATGAATGTAAATGCGACACTTCCTTTCTAGAAAATAGCGTCTCCAGATATCTACGTATCGTAGCAATAGAGTTCCAATGCTTCTTAAAACTAGATATCGCATCTGATTTCTATATTTCATGATAAGATATAATATCCATTGCGAAGTGTAACTTATTCCTCGTATTCACTTCAAATGAATGTAAATGCGACACTTCCTTCCTAGGAAATAGCGTTTGCAGATGTCTACGTATCGAAGTAATAGTGTACTAATGCTTCTTAAAGCGCGATATCGCGTCTCCTTTCTATGTTTCGTGATAAGATGTAATATTCATTGCGAAGTGTCATGTATACCTCGTATTCACTTCAAAAGAATGTAAATGCGACGTTTCCATCCTAGGAAATAGCGTTTACATATGTCTACGTATCGTAGCAATAGAGTTCTAATGCTTCTTATATCGCAATTTCGCATCTCATTTCTATGTCTCATGATAAGATATAATATCCATTGCGAAGTGTCATGTATACCCCGCATTCACTTCAGAAGAATGTAAGTGAGTCTATTCCTTGCTAGGAAAAAGCGTTTGCAGATGTCTACGTATGATAGCCATAAAGTTCTAACGCTTCTTAAAACGCGATATCGCATTTCATTTCTGCTTCGTGATAAGATATAGTATTCATTGCGAATTGTCATGTATACCTCGTACTCACTTCAATAGAATGTAAATGCGACGTTTCCATCGCATGAAATAGCGTTTGCAGATATCTGCGTATCGTAGCAATAGAGTCCTAGTGCTACTTAAATCGCGATATCGCATTCCATTTCTATGTTTCGTGATAAGATATAATATTCATTGCGAAGTGTCATGTATACCTCGTATTCACTTCGAAAGAATGTAAATGCGACGTTTCCATCCTTGGGAATATCGTTTGCAGATGTCTACGTATCGTAACAAGAGAGTCCTAATGCCTCTTAAAACGAGATGTCGCATTTCATTTCTATGTTTCGTGATAAGATATAATATTCATTGCGAAATGTCATGTATACCTCGTATTCACTCCAAACGAATGTAAATGCGACACTTCCTTGCTAGGAAATAGCGTATTCAGATGTCTACGTATCGTAGCAACAGAGTTCTAATGCTGCTTAAGTCGCGATATCGCATCTCATTTCTATGTTTCGTGATAAGATGCAATATTCTTTGCGAAGTGTCATGTACACCTCGTATTCACTTCAAAAGAATATAAATGCGACACTTCCTTGCAAGGAAATAGCGTTTGCAGATGTCTACGTATCGAAGCAATAGAGTTCAAATGCTTCTTAAAACGAGATATTGCATCTCATATCTATGTTTCATGATAAGATATAATGTTCATTGCGAAGTGTTATGCATTCCGCGTCTACGATTCAAATGAACGTAAATGCGACACTTCTTTGCAAGGAAATAGCGTTTCCAGATGTCTACGTACCGTAGCAATAGAGTTCTGATACTGCTTAAAACGCGATATCGCATCTGATTTCTATGTTTCATGATAGAATATATTATCCATTGCGATGTGTCATGTATACATCGTATTCACTTCAAATGAATGTAAATGCGACACCTCCTTGCTAGGAAATAGCGTTTTCAGATGTCTACGTATCCAAGCAATGGAGTTCTAAACCTTGTTAAAACACGATATCGCATCTCAGTTCTATTTTTCATGATAAAATATAATGTTCATTGCGAAGTGCCACGTATACCTCGTATTCACGTCAAAAGAATGTAAATGCGACACTTCCTTGCTAGGAAATAGCGTTTGCAGATGTCTCCGCATCGAGGCAATAGGGTTCAAGTGCTTCTTAAAACGCGATATCGCACCTCACTTTTATGTTTCATGATAAGATATAATGTTCATTGCGAAGTGTCATGTATACCTTGTATTCACTTCAAAAGAATGTAAATGCGACCATTCCTTGCCAGGAAATAGCGTTTGCAGATGTCTACGTATCGTAGCCATAGTGTTCTAATGCTGCTTATGTCGCGTAATCGCATCTCATTCCTATGTTTCGTGATATGTTATAATATTCAGTGCCAAGTGTCATGTATACCTCGTATTCACTTCAAAAGAATGTAAACGCGACACTTGCTTGCTAGGAAATAGCGTTTCCAGATGTCTTCGTATTGTAGCAATAGCGTTCTAATGCTTCTCAAAACGCGATATCATATTTCATTTCTATGTTTCATGATAACGTATGATATTCATTACGATGTGTCATGTATACCTCGTATTCACATCAAAAGAATGTAAATACGACACTTCCTTGCTAGGAAATAGCATTCGCAGATATCTACGTATCGTAGCAATAGAGATCTAATGCATCTTAAAACGAGATGTCGCATCTCGTTTCTATGTTTCATGATAAGATATAATACTCATTGCGAAGTGTCATGTATACCTCGTATTCACTTCGAAAGAATGTAAATGCGACACTTCCTTGCTAGGAAATAGCGTTTGCAGAGGTCTACATATCGTAGCAATAGAGTTCTAACGCTTCTTAAAACGCGATATCGCATCTCATTTCTATGTTTCATGATAAGATATAATATTCATTGCGAAGTGTCGTGTATAGCTCGTATTCACTTCAAAAGAATGCAAATGCGACACTTCCTTGCTAGGCAATAGCGTTTGCAGATGTCTTCGTATTGTAGCCATAGAGTTCTAATGCTGCTTAAATCGCGTAATCGCTTCCCGTTTCTATGTTTCGTGATAAGTTATAATATTCATTGCGAAGTGTCAAGTATAGCTCGTATGCACTTCAAAGGAATGTTAATGCGACACTTCCTTGCTAAGAAGTAGCGTTTCCAGATGTATATGCATTGAAACAATAGATTTCTTATGCTCCTTAAAACGGGATATCGCATATCATTTCTATGTTTCATGACAAGATATAATATTCATTGCGAAGTGTCATGCTTTCCTCGTATTCACTTCAAAAGAATGTATATGCAACACTTCCTTCCTAGGAAATAGCGTTTGCAGATATCTACGTATCGTAGCAATAGAGTTCTTGTGCTGCTTAAATCGCGATATCGCAACTCATTTCTATGTTTCGTGATAAGTTATAATATTCATTGCGAAATGTCACGTATACCTCGTATTCACTTCAAAAGAAAGTAAATACGGCACTTCCATGCTAGGAAATAGCGTTTGCATATGTCTACGTGCAGTAGCAATAGAGTTCTAATACTGCTTAAAACGCCATATCGCATCTCACTTCTATGTTTCATGATAAGGTATAATATTCATTGCGAAGAGTCACGTACACCTCCTATTCTCTTCAAAAGAATGTAAATGCGACACTTCGTTACTAGGAAATAGCGTTTGCAGATGTCTACGTATCGTAGCAATAGAGTTCTAGTGCATTTTAAAACGCGATATCGCATCACACTCCTATGTTTCATGATAAGGTATGAAATTCATTGCGAAGTGTCATGTATACCTCGTATTAACATCAAAAGAATGTAAATGCGACACTTCCTTGCTAGGAAATAGCGATTGCAGATATCTACGTATCGTAGCAATAGAGATCTAATGCATCTTAAAACGAGATGTCGCATCTCATTTCTATGTTTCATGATAAGATATAATATTCATTGCGAAGTGTCACTTATACCTCGTATTCACTTCAAATGAATGTAAATGCGACTCTTCCTTGCTGGGAAATAACGATTGCAGATGTCTGCGTATCGAAGCAATAGAGTTCTATTACTCCTTAAAACGGGATATAGCATCTCATTTCTATGTTTCATGACATGATATAATATTCATTGCGAAGTGTCATGTATTCCTCGTATTCACTCCAAAGAATGTAAATGCGACACTTTCTTGCTAGGAAATAGCGTTTGCAGATGTCTCCGTACCGAAGCAATAGAGTTCTATTACTTCTTAAAACGGGATATCGCATCTCATTTCTATGTTTCATGACAAGATATAATATTCATTGTGAAGTGTCATGTATGCCTCGTATTCACTTCAAATGAATGTAAATGCGACACATCCTTTCTAGGAAATAGCGTTTGCAGATATCTTCGTATCGTAGCAATAGCGTTCTGGCACTTCTTAAAACGCGATATCGCATCTCATTTCTATGTTTCATGATAAGATATAATATTCATTGCGAAGTGTCATGTATGCCACGCATTCGCTTCAAAAGAATGTATATGCGACACTTCCTTGCTAGGAAGTAGCGTTTCCAGATGTCTACGTATCGTTGCAATAGAGTTCTAATGCTTCTAAAAACGGGAAATCGCATATCATTTCTATGTTTCATGATGAGATATAATATTCATTGAGAAGTTTCACTTATACCTCGTATTCACTTCAAATAAATATAAATGCGACACTTCTATTCTAGGAAATAGCGTTTGCAGATATCTTCGTATCGTAGCAATAGCGTTCTGACACTTCTTAAAACGCGATATTGCATCTCATTTCTATGTTTCATGATGAGATATAATATTCATTGCGAATTGTCGTGTATGCCTCGTATTCGCTTCAAAAGAATGTAAATGCGACACTTCCTTGCTAGGAAATAGCGTTTGCAGAGTTCTACGTATCGTAGCAAAAGAGTTCTAACGATTCTTAAAACGCGATATTGCATTTCATTTCGATGTTTCATGATAAGATATAATATTCATTGCGAAGTGTCATGTATACCTCGTCTTCACTTCAAATAAATGTAAATGCGACACTTCCTTACTAGGAAATAGCGACTGCAGATGTCTCCGTATCGAAGCAATAGAGTTCTAATGCTTCTTATACCGCTATATCGCATCTCAATCCTATGTTTCGTGATAAGGTATAATATTTATTGCAAAGTGTCATGTATGCCTCTTATTCGCTTCAAAAGAATGTAAATGAGACACTTCCTTCCTAGGAAAGAGCGTTTCCAGATATCTACGTACCGTAGCAATATATTTCTTATGCCTCTTAAAACTGGATATCGCATCTCATTTCTATGTTTCATGACAAGATATAATATTCAATGCGAAGTGTCATGTTTTCCTCGTATTCACTTCAAAAGAATGTAAATGCGACACTTCCTTCCTAGGAAATAGCGTTTGCAGATGTCTACGTATCGTAGCAATAGAGTTCTAATGCTTCTTAGATCGCGATATCGCATCTCATTCCTATGTTTCGTGATAAGATTTAATGTTCATTGCGTAGTGTTATGTATACCTCGTATTTACTTCAAAACAATGTAAATGCGAATCTTCCTTTCTAGGAAATAGCGTTTGCAGATGTCTACGTATCGTAGCAATAGAGTTCTAGTGCATCTTAAAACGCGATATCGCACCACACTCCTATGTTTCATGATAAGGTATGATATTCATTGCGAAGTGTCATGTATACCTCGTATTTACATCAAAAGAATGTAAATGCGACACTTCCTTGCTAGGAAATAGCGTTTGCAGATATCTACGTATCGTAGCATTAGAGATCTAATGCATCTTAAAACGAGATGTCGCATCTCGTTTCTATGTTTCATGATAAGATATAATATTCATTGCGAAGTGTCATGTATACCTCGTATTTACATCAAAAGAATGTAAATGCGACACTTCCTTGCTAGGAATTAGCGTTTGCAGATATCTACGTATCGTAGCAATAGAGATCTAATGCATCTTAAAACGAGATGTCGCATCTCGTTTCTATGTTTCATGATAAGATATAATGTTCATTGCGAAGTGTCATGTATACCTCGTATTCGCCTCATAAGAATGTAGATGCGACTATTCCTTGCTATGAAATAGCGTTTGCAGATGTCTACGTATCGTAGCAATAGAGTTCTTGTGCTGCTTAAATCGCGATATCGCAACTCATTTCTATGTTTCGTGATAAGTTATAATATTCATTGCGAAATGTCACGTATACCTCGTATTCACTTCAAAAGAAAGTAAATGCGGCACTTCCATGCTAGGAAATAGCGTTTGCATATGTCTACGTGCAGTAGCAATTGAGTTCTAATACTGCTTAAAACGCCATATCGCATCTCACTTCTATGTTTCATGATAAGGTATAATATTCATTGCGAAGTGTCACGTTCACCTCCTATTCACTTCAAAAGAATGTAAATGCGACACTTCGTTACTAGGAAATAGCGTTTGCAGATGTCTACGTATCGTAGCAATAGAGTTCTAGTGCATTTTAAAACGCGATATCGCATCACACTCCTATGTTTCATGATAAGGTATGAAATTCATTGCGAAGTGTCATGTATACCTCGTATTAACATCAAAAGAATGTAAATGCGACACTTCCTTGCTAGGAAATAGCGATTGCAGATATCTACGTATTGTAGCAATAGAGATCTAATGCATCTTAAAACGAGATGTCGCATCTCGTTTCTATGTTTCATGATAAGATATAATATTCATTCCGAAGTGTCATGTATACCTCGTATTCACTTCAAAAGAATGTAAATGCGACACTTCCTTGCTAGGAAATAGCGTTTGCAAATGTCTACGTATCGGAGCAATAGAGTTCTAATGCTTCATAAAATGCGATATCGCATCTCAATTCTATGTTTCATGATAAGGTAAAATATTCATTGCGAAGTGTCACGTACACCTCCTATTCACTTCAAAAGAATGTAAATGCGACACTTCCTTGCTAGGAAATAGCGTTTGCAGAGGTCTACATATCGTAGCAATAGAGTTCTAACGCTTCTTAAAACGCGATATCGCATCTCATTTCTATGTTTCATGATAAGATATAATATTCATTGCGAAGTGTCATGTATAGCTCGTATTCACTTCAAAAGAATGCAAAAGCGACACTTCCTTGCTAGGAAATAGCGTTTGCAGATGTCTACGTACCGTAAACACAGAGTTCTAATACTGCTTAAAACGCCATATCGCATCTCACTTCTATGTTTCATGATAAGGTATAATATTCATTGCGAAGTGTCACGTACACCTCCTATTCACTTCAAAAGAATGTAAATGCGACAGTTACTTGCTAGGAAATAGCGTTTCCAGATGTCTACGTACCGTAGCAATAGAGTTCTAATACTGCTTATAACGCCATATCGCATCTCACTTCTATGTTTCATGATAAGGTATAATATTCATTGCGAAGTGTCACGTACACCTCCTATTCACTTCAAAAGAATGTAAATGCGACACTTACTTGCTAGGAAATAGCGTTTCCAGATGTCTAAGTATCGAAACAGTAGAGTTCCAATGCTTCTTAAAACGTGATGTCGCACTTCATTTCCCTGTTTCATGATAAGATATAATATTCATTGCGAAGTGTCATGTATAGCTCGTATTCACTTCATAACAATGTAAATGCGACACTTCCTTGCCAGGAAATAGCGTTTGCAGATGTCTACGTATCGTAGCAATAGAGATCTAATGCATCTTGAAACGGGATGTCGCATCTCGTTTCTATGTTTCATGATAAGATATAATATTCATTGCGAAGTGTCATGTACAGCTCGTATGTACTTCAAAAGAATGTAAATGCGACACTTCCTTGCTAAGAAGTAGCGTTTCCAGACGTCTATGCATCGAAACAATAGAGTTCTAGAGCTTCTTAAGACGAGATGTCGCATCTCATTTCTCTGTTTCATGATATGATATAATATTCATTGCGAAGTGTCATGTATACCTCGTATTCACTTCAAAAGAATGTAAATGCGACACTTCCTTGCCAGGAAATAGCGTTTGCAGATGTCTACGTATCGTAGCAATAGAGATCTAATGCATCTTAAAACGGGATGTCGCATCTCGTTTCTATGTTTCATGATAAGATGTATCGCATCTCAATTCTATGTTTCATGATAAAACATAATATCCATTGCGAAATGTGATGTATACCTCGTACTCGCTTCAAGAGAATGTAAATGCGACACCTACTTGCTAGGAAATAGCGTTTCCAGATATCTATGTATCGAAACAATAGAGTTCCAATGCTTCTTAAAACGTGATGTCGCACCTCATTTCCCTGTTTCATGATAAGATATAATATTCATTGCGAAGTGTCATGTATAGCTCGTATGTACTTCAAAAGAATGTAAATGCGACACTTCCTTGCTACGAAGTAGCGTTTCCTGACGTCTATGCATCGAAACAATAGAGTTCTAGAGCTTCTTAAGACGAGATGTCGCATCTCATTTCTCTGTTTCATGATATGATATAATATTCATTTCGAAGTGTCATGTATACCTCGTATTCACTTCAAAAGAATGTAAATGCGACACTTCCTTGTTAGGAAATAGCGTTTGCAAATGTCTACGTATCGCAGTAATAGAGTTCTAATGCTTCATAAAACGCGATATCGCATCTCAATTCTATGTTTCATGATAAGGTATAATATTCATTGCGAAGTGACACGTACACCTCCTCTTCACTTCAAAAGAATGTAAATGCGACACTTCCTTGGTAGGAAATAGCGTTTGCAGAGGTCTTCGTATCGTAGAAATATAGTACTGACACTTCTTAAAACGCCACATCGCATCTCATTTCTATGTTTCATGATAAGATATAATATTCATTGCGAAGTGTCACTTATACCTCGTATTCACTTCAAATGAATGTAAATGCGACACTTCCTTGCTGGGAAATAACGATTGCAGATGTCTGCGTATCGAAGCAATAGAGTTCTATTACTCCTTAAAACGGGATATAGCATCTCATTTCTATGTTTCATGACATGATATAATATTCATTGCGAAGTGTCATGTATTCCTCGTATTCACTCCAAAGAATGTAAATGCGACACTTTCTTGCTAGGAAATAGCGTTTGCAGATGTCTCCGTACCGAAGCAATAGAGTTCTATTACTTCTTAAAACGGGATATCGCATCTCATTTCTATGTTTCATGACAAGATATAATATTCATTGCGAAGTGTCATGTATGCCTCGTATTCACTTCAAATGAATGTAAATGCGACACATCCTTTCTAGGAAATAGCGTTTGCAGATATCTTCGTATCGTAGCAATAGCGTTCTGGCACTTCTTAAAACGCGATATCGCATCTCATTTCTATGTTTCATGATAAGATATAATATTCATTGCGAAGTGTCATGTATGCCACGCATTCGCTTCAAAACAATGTATATGCGACACTTCCTTGCTAGGAAGTAGCGTTTCCAGATGTCTACGTATCGTTGCAATAGGGTTCTAATGCTTCTAAAAACGGGAAATCGCATATCATTTCTATGTTTCATGATGAGATATAATATTCATTGAGAAGTTTCACTTATACCTCGTATTCGCTTCAAATAAATATAAATGCGACACTTCTATTCTAGGAAATAGCGTTTGCAGATATCTTCGTATCGTAGCAATAGCGTTCTGACACTTCTTAAAACGCGATATCGCATCTCATTTCTATGTTTCATGATGAGATATAATATTCATTGCGAATTGTCGTGTATGCCTCGTATTCGCTTCAAAAGAATGTAAATACGACACTTCCTTGCTAGGAAATAGCGTTTGCAGAGCTCTATGTATCGTAGCAAAAGAGTTCTAACGATTCTTAAAACGCGATATTGCATTTCATTTCGATGTTTCATGATAAGATATAATATTCATTGCGAAGTGTCATGTATACCTCGTCTTCACTTCAAATAAATGTAAATGCGACACTTCCTTACTAGGAAATAGCGACTGCAGATGTCTCCGTATCGAAGCAATAGAGTTCTAATACTTCTTATACCGCTATATCGCATCTCAATCCTATGTTTCGTGATAAGGTATAATATTTATTGCAAAGTGTCATGTATGCCTCTTATTCGCTTCAAAAGAATGTAAATGAGACACTTCCTTCCTAGGAAAGAGCGTTTCCAGATATCTACATACCGTAGCAATATATTTCTTATGCCTCTTAAAACTGGATATCGCATCTCATTTCTATGTTTCATGACAAGATATAATATTCAATGCGAAGTGTCATGTTTTCCTCGTATTCACTTCAAAAGAATGTAAATGCGACACTTCCTTCCTAGGAAATAGCGTTTGCAGATGTCTACGTATCGTAGCAATAGAGTTCTAATGCTTCTTAGATCGCGATATCGCATCTCATTCCTATGTTTCGTGATAAGATTTAATGTTCATTGCGTAGTGTTATGTATACCTCGTATTTACTTCAAAACAATGTAAATGCGAATCTTCCTTTCTAGAAAATAGCGTTTGCAGATGTCTATGTATCGTAGCAATACAGTTCTAATGCTTCTTAAAACGCGATATCGCATCTCACTTCTATGTTTCATCATAAGATATAATATTCATTGCGAAGTGTCATGTATACCTCGTATTCACTTCAAAAGAATGTAAATGCGACTATTCCTTGCTAGGAAATAGCGTTTGCAGATGTATCCGCATCGAGGCCATAGAGTTCTAACGCTTCTTAGAACCCGATATCGCATCTCACTTCTATGTTTCATGATAAGATATAATATACATCGCGAAGTGTCATGTACACCTCGTACTCAATACTAAAGAATGTAAATGCGACACTTCCATGCTAGGAAATAGCGTCTGCAGATGTCTACGCGTCGAGGCAATAGAGTTCTAATGCTCACTTAAAACGCGATATCGCAACTCACATCTATGTTTCATTATAAGACATAATATTCATTCCGAAGTGTCATGTATACTTCGAATTCACATCAAAAGAATGTAAATGCGACACTTCCATGCTAGGAAATAGCGTTTGCAGATATCTCCGTATCGATGCAATATAGTTATAATTCTTCTTAAAACGCGCTATCGCATCTCATTCCTGTGTTACATGATAAGATATAATGTTCAATGCGAATTGTAATGTATACCTCGCATTCACGTCAAAACAATGTAAATGCGACACTTCCTTTCTAGGAAATAGCGATTGCAGATATCTTCGTATCGCAGCAATAGCGTTCTGGCACTTCTTAAAACGCGATATCGCATCTCATTTCTATGTTTCATGAAGAGATATAATATTCATTGCGAATTGTCGTGTATGCCTCGTATTCGCTTCAAAAGAATGTAAATGCGACACTTCCTTGCTAGGAAATAACGTTTGCAGAGGTCTACGTATCGTAGCAATATAGTTCTAACTCTTCTTAAAACGCGATATCGCATCTCATTTCTATGTTTCATGATGAGATCTAATATTCATTGAGAAGTTTCACTTATACCACGTATTCACTTCAAATAAATGTAAATGCGACACTTCTATTCTAGGAAATAGCGTTTGCAGATATCTTCGTATCGTAGCAATAGCGTTCTGACACTTCTTAAAACGCGATATCCCACCTCATTTATATGTTTCATGATGAGATATAATATTCATTGCGAATTATCGTGTATGCCTCGTATTCGCTTCAAAAGAATGTAAATGCGACACTTCGTTGCTAGGAAATAGCGTTTGCAGAGGTCTACGTATCGTAGCAAAAGAGTTCTAACGATACTTAAAACGCGATACTGCATTTCATTTCGATGTTTCATGATAAGATACAATATTCATTGCGAAGTGTCATGTATACCTCGTATTCACTTCAAAAGAATGTAAGTGCGACACTTCCATGCTAGGAAATAGCGTCTGCAGATCTCTACGCGTCGAGGCAATAGAGTTCTAATGCTTCTTAAAACGCGATATCGCACCTCACTTCTAAGTTACATGATAAGATACAAAGTTCATTGCGAAGTGTCATGCATACCTCGTATTCACTTCAAAAGAATGTAAATGCGACTATTCCTTGCTAGGAAATAGCGTTCTCAGATGCCTACGTATCGTAGCAATAAAGTTCTAATGCTACTTAAATCGCGATATCGCATCTCTCTTCTATGTTTCATGATAAGATATAATATTCATTGCGAAGTGTCATGTCCACCTCGTATTCAATACAAAAGAATGTAAATGCGACACTTCCATGCTAGGAAATAGCGTCTGCAGATGTCTACGCGTCGAGGCAATAGATTTCTAATGCTTCTTAAAACGCGATATCGCATCTCACATCTATGTTTCATTATAAGACAAAATGTTCATTGCGAAGTGTCATGTATGTCTCGTATTCACTTCAAAAGAATGTAAATGCGAATCTTCCTTGCTAGGAAATAGCGTTTGCAGATGCCTACGTATCGTAGCAATAGAGTTCTAATGCTTCTTAAAACGCGATATCGCATCTCACTTCTATGTTTCATGATAAGAAATAATATTCATTGCGAAGTGTCATCTATACCTCGTATTCTCTCCAAACGAATGTAAATGCGAAACTTCCCTGCTAGGAAATAGCGTTTGGAGATGCCTACGTATCGTAGCAATAGAGTTCTAATGCTTCTTAAAACGCGATAACGCATCTCATCTATACGTTTCGTGATAAGATATAATGTTCTTTGCGAAGAGTCTTGTATACCTCATATTCACTTCAAAAGATTGTAAATACGAATCTTCCTTGCATGGAAATAGCGTTTGCAGATGCCTACGTATCGTAGCAATAGATTTGTAATGCTTCTTAGATCGCGATATCGCATCTTAATTCTATGTCACATGATAAGATATAATGTTCATTGCGAAGTGTCATGTATACCTCGTATTCACTTCAAAAGAATGTAAATGCGGAACTTCCTTACTAGGAAATAGCGTCTGCAGATGTCTACGTATCGTAGCAATAGAGTTCTAATGCTTCTCAAAACGCGATATCGCATCTCATTCCTATGCTTCATGATATGATATAATATTCATTACGAAGTGTCATGTGTACCTCGTATTCACTTCAAAAGAAAGTAAATCCGACTATTCCTTGCTAGGAGATAGCGTTTGGAGATGCCTACGTATCGTAGCAATAGGGTTCTAATGCTTCTTAAAACGCGATAACGCATCTCATCTATACGTTTCGTGATAAGATATAATATTCATTGCGAAGTGTCATGTATACCTCGTATTCACTTCAAAAGAATGTAAGTGCGAAACTTCCATGCTAGGAAATAGCGTCTGCAGATCTCTACGCGTCGAGGCAATAGAGTTCTAATGCTTCTTAAAACGCGATATCGCATCTCACTTCTAAGTTACATGATAAGATACAAAGTTCATTGCGAAGTGTCATGCATACCTCGTATTCACTTCAAAAGAATGTAAATGCGACTATTCCTTGCTAGGAAATAGCGTTCTCAGATGCCTACGTATCGTAGCAATAGAGTTCTAATGCTTCTTAGATCGCGATATCGCATCTCATTTCTATGTTTCGTGATAAGTTATAATATTCATTCCGAAGTGACATGTATACCTCGAATTCACTTCAAAAGAATGTAAATGCGACACTTCCATGCAAGGAAATAGCGTTTGCAGATATCTGCGCGTCGAGGCAATAGGGTTCTAATGCTTCTTAAAACGCGATATCGCATCTCAATTCTATGTCACATGATAAGATATAATGTTGATTGCGAAGTGTCATGTATACCTCGTATTCACTTCAAAAGAATGTAAGTGCGACACTTCCATGCTAGGAAATAGCGTCTGCAGATCTCTACGCGTCGAGGCAATAGAGTTCTAATGCTTCTTAAAACGCGATATCGCACCTCACTTCTAAGTTACATGATAAGATACAAAGTTCATTGCGAAGTGTCATGCATACCTCGTATTCACTTCAAAAGAATGTAAATGCGACTATTCCTTGCTAGGAAATAGCGTTCTCAGATGCCTACGTATCGTAGCAATAAAGTTCTAATGCTTCTTAGATCGCGATATCGCATCTCATTTCCATGTTTCGTGATAAGTTATAATATTCATTCCGAAGTGTCATGTATACCTCGAATTCACTTCAAAAGAATCTAAATGCGACACTTCCATGCTAGGAAATAGCGTTTGCAGATATCTCAGCATCGAAACAATAGAGTTCTAATGCTTCTCAAAACGCGATATCGCATCTCATTCCTATGTTTCATGATAAGATATAATATTCATTGCGAAGTGTCATATATGCCTCGTATTCGCCTCAAAAGAATGTAAATGCGACTATTCCTTGCTAGGAAATAGCGTCTGCAGATGTCTACGCGTCGAGGCAATAGAGTTCTAATGCTTCTTAAAACGCGATATCGCATCTCACATCTATGTTTCATTATAAGACATAATATTCATTCCGAAGTGTCATGTATACTTCGAATTCACATCAAAAGAATGTAAATGCGACACTTCCATGCTAGGAAATAGCGTTTGCAGATATCTCCGCATCGATGCAATATAGTTATAATGCTTCTTAAAACGCGCTATCGCATCTCATTCCTGTGTTACATGATAAGATATAATGTTCAATGCGAATTGTAATGTATACCTCGCATTCACTTCAAAACAATGTAAATGCGACACTTCCTTTCTAGGAAATAGCGATTGCAGATATCTTCGTATCGTAGCAATAGCGTTCTGGCACTTCTTAAAACGCGATATCGCATCTCATTTCTCTGTTTCATGATGAGATATAATATTCATTGCGAATTATCGTGTATGCCTCGTATTCGCTTCAAAAGAATGTAAATGTGACACTTCCTTGCTAGGAAATAGCGTTTGCAGAGGTCTACGTATCGTAGCAAAAGAGTTCTAACGATACTTAAAACGCGATACTGCATTTCATTTCGATGTTTCATGATAAGATACAATATTCATTGCGAAGTGTCATGTATACCTCGTCTTCACTTCAAATAAATCTAAATGCGACACTTCCTTACTAGGAAATAGCGACTGCAGATGTCTCCGTATCGAAGCAATAGAGTTCTAATGCTTCTTAAATCGCTATATCGCATCTCAATACTATGTTTCGTGATAAGGTATAATATTCATTGCAAAGTGTCATGTATGCCTCTTATTCGGTTCAAAAGAATGTAAATGAGACACTTCCTTCCGAGGAAAGAGCGTTTCCAGATATCTACGTACCGTAGCAATATATTTCTTATGCCTCTTAAAACTGGATATCGCATCTCATTTCTATGTTTCATGACAAGATATAATATTCAATGCGAAATGTCATGTTTTCCTCGCATTCACTTCAAAAGAATGTAAGTGCGACACTTCCTTCCTAGGAAATAGCGTTTGCAGATGTCTACGTATCGTAGGAATAGAGTTCTAATGCTTCTTAGATCGCGATATCGCATCTCATTCCTATGATTCGTGATAAGATTTAATGTTCATTGCGTAGTGTCATGTATACCTCGTATTTACTTCAAAACAATGTAAATGCGAATCTTCCTTTCTAGAAAATAGCGTTTGCAGATGTCTATGTATCGTAGAAATAGAGTTCTGATGCTTCTCAAAACGCGATATCGCATCTCATTTCTATGCTTCATGATAAGATATAATATTCATTGCGAATTGACATGTATACCTCGCATTCACTCCAAACGAATGTAAATGCGACACTTCCTTGCTTGGAAATAGCGTATTCAGATGTCTACGTATCGTAGCAATACTGTTCTAATGCTTCTTAAAACGCGATATCGCATCTCACTTCTATGTTTCATCATAAGATATAATATTCATTGCGAAGTGTCATGTATACCTCGTATTCACTTCAAAAGAATGTAAATGCGACTATTCCTTGCTAGGAAATAGCGTTTGCAGATGTATCCGCATCGAGGCCATAGAGTTCTAACGCTTCTTAGAACCCGATATCGCATCTCACTTCTATGTTTCATGATAAGATATAATATACATCTCGAAGTGTCATGTACACGTCGTATTCAATTGAAAAGAAACTAAATGCGACTATTGCTTGCTAGGAAATAGCGTTTGCAGATGTCTACGTATCGTAGCAATAGAGTTCTAATGCTACTTAAATCGCGATATCGCATCTCTCATCTATGTTTCATGATGAGATATAATATTCATTGCGAAGTGTCATGTCCACCTCGTATTCAATACAAAAGAATGTAAATGCGACACTTCCATGCTAGGAAATAGCGTCTGCAGATGTCTACGCGTCGAGGCAATAGATTTCTAATGCTTCTTAAAACGCGATATCGCATCTCACATCTATGTTTCATTATAAGACAAAATGTTCATTGCGAAGTGTCATGTATGTCTCGTATTCACTTCAAAAGAATGTAAATGCGAATCTTCCTTGCTAGGAAATAGCGTTTGCAGATGCCTACGTATCGTAGCAATAGAGTTCTAATGCTTCTTAGATCGCGATATCGCATCTCATTTCTATGTCACATGATAAGATATAATGTTGATTGCGAAGTGTCATGTATACCTCGTATTCACTTCAAAAGAATGTAAGTGCGACACTTCCATGCTAGGAAATAGCGTCTGCAGATCTCTACGCGTCGAGGCAATAGAGTTCTAATGCTTCTTAAAACGCGATATCGCATCTCACTTCTAAGTTACATGATGAGATACAAAGTTCATTGCGAAGTGTCATGCATACCTCGTATTCACTTCAAAAGAATGTAAATGCGACTATTCCTTGCTAGGAAATAGCGTTTTCAGATGCCTACGTATCGTAGCAATAAAGTTCTAATGCTTCTTAGATCGCGATATCGCATCTCATTTCCATGTTTCGTGATAAGTTATAATATTCATTCCGAAGTGTCATGTATACCTCGAATTCACTTCAAAAGAATCTAAATGCGACACTTCCATGCTAGGAAATAGCGTTTGCAGATATCTCAGCATCGAAACAATAGAGTTCTAATGCTTCTCAAAACGCGATATCGCATCTCATTCCTATGTTTCATGATAAGATATAATATTCATTGTGATGTGTCATGTATACTTCGTATTCACTTCAAAAGATTGTAACGGCGACACTTCCTTCCTAGTAAATAGCGTTTCCAGATATCTACGTATCGTAGCAATAGAGTTCTAATTCATCTTAAAACGCGATATCGCATCTCAGTCCTATGTTACATGATAAGATATAATATTCATTGCGGAGTGATATATACTCCTCGTATTCACATCTAAAGAATGTAAATGCGACACTTCCATGCTAGGAAATAGCGTTTGCGGAATGTCTAAGTGTAGTAGCAATAGGGTCCTAATCCTTCTTAAGACGCGATATCGCATCTCACTCCTATGTTTCATGATAAGATATAGTATTCATTGCGAAGTGTTATGCATACCTCGTTTACACATCAAAAGAATGTAAATGCCACATTTCCTTCCTAGGAACATTTCCTTCCTAGGAAATAGCGTTTCCAGATTGCTACGTTTCGAAGCAATACAGTTCTAATGCTCCTTTAATCGCGATATCGCATCTCAATTCTATGTTGCATGATAAGTTATAATATTCACAGCGAAGTGTTATGTATAAGACGTATACACTTCAAGTGAATATAAATGCCACACTTCCTTGCTAGGGAATATCGTTACCAGATTTCTGCGTATAGAAGCAATAGCGTTTTAATGCTTCTTAATGCGCGATATCGCACCTCAGTTCTATGTTGTACGATAAGACATAATATTCATTGCGAAATGTTACGTATACCACGTCTACACTTCAAGTGAATGTGAATGCCAGACATTCTTGCCAGGAAATGCGTTTCCAGATGACTACGTATCGAAGCAATGTAGTTCCAATGCTTCCTCAAGCACGATATCGCATCTCAATTGTATGTTTCATGATAAGATATAATATTCATAGCGAAGTGATATGTATAGCTCGTCTACACTTCAAAAGATAGTAAATCCCACACTTCCATGCTAGGAAATAGCGTTTCCCGGTCTCCACGTATCGAAGCAATAGAGTTCTAATGCTACTTGAAACGCAATATCTTATCTCATTTCTATGTTTCATGATAAGATATAGCAGTCATTGCGAAGTGTTATGTATACCTCGTCCACACTTCAACAGAATGTAAATGCTACACTTCCTTGCTAGGAAATGCGTTTCCAGATGTCTATGTATCGAAGCAATAGAGATCTAATGCTTCCTAAAACGCGATAACGTATATCAGTTCTATGTTTTATGATAAGATATAATAATCATTGCGATGTGTTATGTACACCTCCTCTACATTCCAAAGGAATGTAAATGTTACACTTCCTTGCTGGGCAATAGCGTTCCCAGATGTCTACGTATCGAAGCAATACAGGTGAAATGCGTCTCAAAACGCGATATCGCTTCCTATTTCTATGTTTCGTGATAAGATGTAATATTCATTGCGTAGTGTTATGCATACCTTGTCTACACTTCAAAAGAATGTAAATGCCACACTTTCTTGCCAGAAAGTAGCGTATGCAGATATCTACCTATCGAAGCAGTGGAGTTCTATTGCTTCTTAAAGCGCGATGTCGCATCGCAATTCTATGTTTCATGATATAATACGAGATTCATTACGAAGTGTTATTTATACCTCGTCTACACTTCAAAAGAATGTAAATGCACACTTCCATGCTAGGAAATGCATTTCCAGATGTCTACATATCGAAGAAATGTAGATCTAATGCTTCTTAAAACTCGATACAGCATCTCATTTCTATGTTTCATGGTAAGATATAATATTCATCGGGACGTGTTGCATACATCGTCTACACTTCAAAGGAATGAAAATGCCACGCATCCTTGCTAGGAAATGCGTTTCCAGATGACTACGTATCGAAGCAATGGAGTTATAATGCTTCCAAGACGCGATATCGCATCTCATGTATGTTTCATGATAAGATATAGTATTCATTGCGAAGTGTTATGTATACCTCGTCTACACTTCAAAATAATGTAAATGCCACACTTCCTTGCTAGGAGATGCGTTTCCAGATCTCTACCTATCGAAGCAATGGAGTTCTAATGCTTCTTGAAACGCGATATGGTATCTCAGTTCTATGTTGCATGATAAGATGTAATATTTATTGCGAAGTGTTATGTATACCTCGTATACACTTCAAATGAATTTAAATGCCACACTTCCTTTCTAGGGAATAGCGTTCCCAGATTTCTACGTATCGAAGATATAGGGTTGTAATGCTTCTTAAAACGCGACATCGCCTCTCAATTCTATGTATCACGATAAGATATAATATTCATAGCGAAGTGTTATGTATACCTCGTCTACACTTCAAAGCAATGTAAATGCCACAGATCCTTACTAGGAAATGCGGTTCCCAATATCTACGTATCGAAGCAACAGAGTACCAATGCTTCTTAAAAAGCGATATCGCATCGCAGTTCTATGTTTCATGATAAGATATAATTATTCATTGCGAAGTGTTATGTATACCTCGTCTACATTTCCAAAGAATGTAAATGCCACACATCCTTGCTAGGGATAGGCAGATGTCTACGTAGGCGTAGGCAGATGTCTACGTATCGAAGCAATAGAGTTGTAATGCTTCGTAAAACGCGGCTGCGCATCTTACTTCTATATTTCATGATAAGATGTAATATTCATAGCATCGCGTTATGTTTATCTGCTTCTGCACATGAATTGAGTGTGAACCCTACACTTTCTTGCCCGGGGATAGCGTTTCTAGATGTCCAGGTGCCGAAGCATTTAATTTGTCATGCTTCATGCACCTCAATATCGCATTTCATATAAACAGTTCAAAGTAAGTTAGAAGGTTGTAAAGCTCTATGCATCGCATTATGCTTATCTGCTTTTGTGCTTTATAATGCTCTGGGATGTGAGAAGGTCCTCAACCATCCTTAACCCCCTAAAGAGAAGTCAAAAGTCCAGCGGCCCTGCAGGTGGGCCATGGGAGCGCGGCGCGCGAGGCGCTACGCAATTTAAATGATCAGGAGGATCCCCTCGGGGACACCCAAGGGGGCGAGAAGAGGAAATCGCCGAAATCCACTGATCGATGGACCCGAACAATACCGAAGCCTACAGCCCACTCCACCAAGGAGCCCCGAGGAGGATGCAGGAGACCCGAGGACCACCAGCGAATTCAAGGAACCTGAAGAAGAGAACTTGAGAGCTTATTCACTAAAGCGTCCCATTTCTTGTGTCGCATATTGTATATTGTATCTTATATCGTGAAGCGAGTTATGATACCCGGTAATTTGCGGCGTGTTGCGTAGTTTTCCGTAGCCCTTGTTAGTTAAACCCACGTCGAGGCCATAAGTAAACATGCCGTGACTTCAGTATCTCGCGACCTGAGTATGTATACTTGGCTAGGCGTAGTCGAGAAGAGGAGCATTTCGAAGTTTCAAGGGTTGTTCCGCTCCAGGGTTCTCGGGGTCGTGTAGTCTATCCCTTTTCTACTTTCTGAGCAGCTGGCGCCCAAGAAAAGTTGTACGTGAGCGGATACCTTGGAACCATAGATTGCTTTAGATTAAAGTACGTTTTACACCTTAAAGCATTTAGATAATTAACCCTTTCGAGTTTCCCTGACTTACTATATATAGGTTTCCATCACAACTAATAGGAACCATCACTTTACATAGATATATAGAACACACACAGTTTTAAACGTAGAATTGACAATTTGAGAACTTACTTTGAAACGTTAGTAGTGAGGAATTCCATCGGATTTCATAGAAATTCAGAACTTACTTGCTATGAAACATAGGCAGATAAGGGCCATCGCGTTGCTTAGAACTTTAGAACTTGCTTACTTCAACAAAGATTTCTATTGGCTTCGTCCGTTCTTTTAGAAGAGTTTTTGATAAACCACATACTTTTCACGCTTCTGATATCTTTGAAAGTTCGCGAGATGTAATCGTTTAAGTTTTAAAATGATTACTTAGTGTGGATTATTATTTAGTAACTCGCTCATAAACGAGTCTGCATAGGATTTAATCCATAAGTTTTTAAGCCTGGAATTTATGCAGTTATTTGTTATTCACTTATTGCTCAAACGACAAAGATTCTGACCACTTCAAAATGGTTGACTTTCATCAATTTTCTTAAAAATTGAAATACTGCCCAACTGCTTGCATTAAAGACTGTAATTAAAGCTTTCGAAACATTTTACCTCTTATAGATGAATTCTGGAATTGAAATTGAATGTTTGACTTTTCTAGCTCCTGTTTAGACATCTTTCTATTGGAATGTTCAAGTATTTTTCATATTCGTAATTATTAAAAATGTTTTACTTGATTCTTTTATTTAATATTTAGAATTTTCTGAGAAATATTTTTTATCGTAATGAACTATATAATTGCAATTATAATTCTTTATGAAGTAATAATAACGGAAAGGTATGTATCCATTCTTGTAGTTTTGTAAAGAGTATTTAACTATCTAAAATGAAACATTGAGATCTGTTTACAATCTAATGGAAATTAATTACCTTTTGATTCAAATTCACAATGATAATCTTCCATAGTTCAACAATTTTGTGAGCTGTCCTCAGGAATCCGCAGCTCAGTACTTATATAAAATGAACGACACAAAGAACAGCCTAACCAAACGTATTCGAACCGATTTTTCAATACTAATCTTATCATGTTTAACTTATGCTGCAAACTATTGAAATGCCCTTCGAAAAGTGTTTATTCACAGTGAAGTAAACGGTAAGTATTACGCCTTGCATCACTGTTCACAATACGTATGTTTCATTTACTATCAAAACCGTGAGTATTATCGCCTTTCTTTACTTTTTGTAACCTTCAATGCCTTCATGTTACAGATCGTTAAACTTGCTTTAAAATGCTCTATCGTATTACGGAAGAATGGACATACCAATTCATTTTAAAAAATGAAGGTAACCTTCATATGTCCAACATAACTCCACTTACAAAAAAACTATTTTCATCAACGGATGGGCCCTTTGTACTATGCAATTTTATATTAGCAAAAACTTCTATGAAACTTATAGTTTCGTGGATATCTGAGGTGCTACTTATTACTGCCCCACCCTGTATATTGTTATGGATGTGTCCAACAAGGCAACGATGAACAGAGTTAAATTTAATATTATGATGTTTATTATTTTACTCATAGTATATTTGTTTTTCTGGAATTTTGCCAAAAAACAATGTTCACGATGTCGACAGATGAATATATTTGCCTTAGAATTACAAGAGCCAACAATTTCGAAAGTAGAATATTACTTTATTTCGCTAACCGAATCATTGCAAACGTTAAGTAAAGTGCTTTGCTTTCAAAACAGTCAGATGAAAATTACGATACAACGTTTCCAAGAAATGGTACGTGCCACTGTTCTTTAATTTCAGTTTATTTAATCAAAGGAAATTTAATTGAAATATCCGCAAAATTTGAGGACAAAAAGTTATTGTAATTTTACGCAACATATATGATGGTGATAAAGGATAAGTATACGGAACTGAAAATGGAAAGTAGCGAGCAGAAAAAGAAACTGATGGAGCTACAAAGTAGATTGATACATCCGTCTGTTAATCAAAGAACTATTGCAAAAATCAAGTATAATCAATATTACTTCTGCTCAAAGGCTATAATAGAATTGGACCGAAATGGGTACAAAACAGGCCATTATATCTATACGTTCTATTCTATGCAAAGGCAAATATTTCAAAGAGAAAAGATGTGTCACGTACAAATTACTTATGTTCCTAGATATCTCTATTAAAGCACCGAGATATAGCACACGGGCAACACGGCCGTGACAATGACACTATCAGCTCACCATAGCTACACGCGTGGTTGTGGCGTAGGCTGACATTTACTAATGGGGAAGCTGTTTCCATAAAAATTATAAGCAAATATGAAAAATAACTAAACTGTGCAATTTACTTATTTTGATTCCAAAATAGATACACCGGCACAAAACAAAGATATAAGAACTCGATTTTATTATTTTCTATAAACTAGCTCGATAGGGCGATTTTTTCCATAAAGTCGATAATTACTTTGTCATAAAAATATACACACTTATTTTATATATATTTTCTTCAATTTATTGTTGCAATTTCATGCAATTGAGGGTTACATTAAATACGATGACAGCATGTTATTTCAAAAATTACACAAGGCGAAGTTAGGGACGCAACAGCATGAATTTTTATTTTATAAGTAATATTTTTTTTATAATTAATATTTTTAGTCTATGATGGATTGAAAGAAATATATACGATTCGCTCAATAACTATAAATATAGGAAAACGACCATCAAAATGTCTATCAATACTCATATGCTGAACATCTACTGACATCTAACGGTTCTAATTTGTATGAAAGCACAGGTTCCCCATTGCTAAATGTGATCCTGCGTCATTGCTGAGGAGATTCATGAATGGAGCGATGATACGCGTGTCACCATGGTGCTGGTGCTGCGCGATTCTCTTGTCTAGAACGTGCTGGTAACACCTAGGTTACCTAGCTAGGGCTAGGTAGGAGCCCTAAGGAGGATCTAAGGGGATCCGAAGACCCCCAGCAAACCTATATAATGAGCTAGCCAGCACGAAGACAGCCTCTTATTCTTCTGAACGACTTAGCGACTACTTACCGAGAGAGAGAGAGAGAGAGAGAGAGAGAGAGAGAGAGAGAGAGAGAGAGAGAGAGAGAGAGAGAGAGGTAGACGGACTGAATGAGATCCATACTTGTTGGAAACGAGAACGTGAGTCCTTATACGCTAAAGCGTCCCATTTGTTCCCTGCCGCAATTGTGATATCGCGTATTGTAATTTGTATTGTATAACGGGTGGTGATCCCCGGTCATTCGCGGCGTGTCGTATACCCTTTTGTAATACCGCGTCGAGGCAATCTAGAAAGAAGCCGTGAGTTCAGTATCCCGCGACCCTAATTTGCGCGCTCGGCTAGAAGCAGTCGAGCGAAAGAGTATTTCGAAATTTCGAGGGTTATCTTGCACCGGGTTTCCCCGGTTTGCGTGGTTTATTAGTTTTTGCTACTTCTTGAGTAGCTGGCGCCCAAAAAGTCCCAACCTCGCAGCTTCGAAATA